>NW_015176503.1:159887-175040 GCF_001447785.1 Gekko japonicus | reverse complement strand
GAGATTCAGGGTTTCCCCTTCTCTCACCCAGGTCTCGGTCACGCACACCAGGTCCGCCTGATGTCCCGTCATAAAGTCCCGTAGGACTGTGACTTTGTTGTTAATGGACCTGGCATTGCACAACACCAATGACGGAGGGGGAATACCTATAATACTTATAGGTATCAAAAGTTTCAAGTACTAAAAATTTGAAATCTGTGCAATTATGCCCCTGTTCTACAAAATGGGGAACCAATGGAGAGTCTAAATTTCTCTGTCGGATGCAAGATTTATGTTCAATAATACGTGTCCAAATGGCTCTTGTGGACATACCCACGTACATTTTTGGAATAGAACAACCACATTGGATCAGATACACTACCTTTTTCGTTGCACAAGTAGTAAGTTGCTTGAGTGTAACAGTGACATTGATAGAAGGGAAAGTAATTTGATTTGTTACAATTGCAAGCGCACACACTGAACATCTCCCGCAGCGATGATGACCACTATTAATCGAAAGGCTCCTGTTAACACGTAACTCATCTGTATGAACTAAGGAATCCCTAATGCTTTTAGTTTTACGAAAACCTATATACGGTTTGTCCTTGCAACCCGGAATATCACTGACCAAATGGCATCCTGAGAGCCATTTGCTCAGAGAAGGCCAGATGAAACCATGATCCCAGACAGCATACTGAGGACTTGTTTAAGGCATCAAAGACAGATTTCCTGCAAAAGCCCCTTTGCAATCAACAGGAGTTGCACTAGTATCACCCATCCCAAACCAGTGGGAAGGGAAGCTGCTGGGATTTTCATAATCTGTGTACGTCTAGCCTCTTGAGGTTTAGAAGAAGAAGAACTTTCCATCATCAATGATCTTCTACAGTGAAATAGCCAACTCATTTGGTAGTACACCAATCAGATTTATTTCTCCACACTGCATTTAGGATTAGAGTGTACATGTGACAGACATACCCTGCAACAAATCCCTTCTCAGTGAGACCGGTTTCATAATACTGGTGAAGAAAATGAAATTAAAAGTGTTCAACAATAAGTTCCACACTGTAATAATGAAATGTTCCATCAGTTTTACAGAAAGGTAACATTTGTTCTCCACCCTCCTACAGGTGCACAAAGACTGCACTTCAGTTCAGCATGGAGCTATAAAACCCTCCTCGTCCATCCCTTCTTATTCTGCCATTTACAAAAGGATTAAAAGGATAGACAGAGGCAAAGGCAACTAGATCTGTCCTTATCCCACCCAGGTCAGCTGTGGAACAGAAAAAGATGCCCCTTCTGTATGGGGAACTTGCCCAACTGAAGTTTGAGCCATCACTCGGCACTGGACCAGGAACAGATATATCTGTCAGCAAACGACAAACCTCTAGTTGAGTCAGATTAACATTCTGTGATGCCTTGGTCTCAAATGGCAGCAAAAAGAAGAAAAAGCAAACCAAATTCTGAAGATTCCTAGCAAGTCTCAGTTTTAGACTCTTCTTAAACAGATAACATTCGTCAATGACTATTACAAAATACAAGGAATTCTGAAAGCCATTTCATACATTATACAGACCCAAGCTTGCTGCTGGATACATGTTCAACGGGAAGCTGCAGCCAATCAAAACTCTGTGATTCATGACACACATGTCATATTCATATTATGAAAGAGCCTTCTCTGTCATGGCACCAAAAGTTTGGAATTCCCTCCGCAGGGAAATTTGTCTGCCTCTCTCAACTGGTGTCTTTCACCAGCAGAGGAAGACTTTTGTTTCGTCTGGCATACCAATAATATTGGTTATTAGCCCTCCTTTGAGTTTCGTTTGTTTATATGTTTTTAACGAAGTTTTATCATTTTAACTGCATTTTTAATTGTTTAACTGTTTTAATGTTTCTTATGTTCACTACTTTGTGGACCCCAACTGGGTAGAATGGCGGCATAGAATTGTTTTAAATAAATAAATACTGTCAGGCGCACACCTACAAAATACGATGTATGAAATGACTTTTAGTACTTTATCTGAAAACCAGAAACAATTATATAAGATGGCCCATCAAGGTTTTGCATTTTCAAATCATTTGAAAATCTTGAAGTAAGAATTAGAAAGGGAGCAGAAGAAGGAAGAGTCATTGGGCTTGAATAATAGGGTCAGGGGAAATGGTAAGAACTAGGAAGGACCTTTTGTGTCGGTGCAGTCACTGAAGTCTCCACTCCAAAAATCTATTTCTCTCTAAAACTTCAAGGTCAACATGATGGCTGTATTCAGACATCACAAGAAGCTGTAAACAGACTCAGGTAAGGCAGTAACCCAGCTTGTTGCCCTGCTCACACTACTCATTCCAACCCACCTGTCCGTCTTCTGGTCCCATGTTGAACCATTTCAACCAACTCTCTCAGGAGGATGTCAACAGTGTTCTGGCAGCTGTGAAGCCAACCACTTGCCTCCTTGACCTGTGCCCTACCTAGCTGGTTAAAGCCTGCAGAGATGGCATTCAGGTCCACCTGGGAGAAATTATCAACTTGTCCCTCTCTACTGGGACATTCCCAGTGGGTTGAAGGAGGCAGTGGTTTGTCTGCATTTGAAGAAACCAACACTGAATCCTGTGGTCCTGGCCAACTACCGCCCAGTTTCAAATCTTCCATTTCTGGGCAAGGGAATTAAAAGTTGTGCCTGAAAAACTCCAGGCTTTCTTGGATGACGCATCCATCCTTCACCCATTCCACTCCAGTTTCCACCCTGGCCATGGGAAAGAGATGGAGCTAGTCACCCCCACAGATTACCTCCAAACACCTGGATCGGGGCATGGCAGCGCTGTTACACTTAGATTTGACAGCAGCATTCTACTCGGTCAAATATGATCTTGTGACCTACCACCTCGCCAATATAGGAGTTTGGGGGTCTGGCTTACAATGCTTTTCCTCCTTTCTCCACAACCAGGGACAAAGGGTGGCATTTGGCGAAAGTGTCTCCCCATGATCCCCATTTGAATGTGGGGTGCCGCAGGAGGCAATTCTAACGCAAATGTTGTTTCACATCTACATGCACCCCCTCGCCCAGCTGGTCCGGGGTTTTGGGCTGGGTTGTCACCAGTATGCGGATGGCTGCCTGGACACTGCCCCAGAGAATCTGACAAGGGTACTAGAGGCCGTGGCAGGGTGGTTGCAGCAAAGCCAGTTGAATCTTAATCCAATGAAGACAGAGGTCCTATACCTGAATGGGGAGGGGTTGAGTTGAGAATCAGCCTACCCATCTGGATGGTGCATCACTTATGCCAGCCCAGGAGGTGAAGAGCCTGGGAGTGATCCCAGATGCTTCACTTTCTATGGAGGCCCAGGTCATCACAGTTACCAGCAATGTTCCCTCTAAGCTCCACAGCATTGTGAGCAGAAATTCTACCTCACGAGCAAAAAAACTAGTAGCAAGTCTACATTTGACTATCATACAAATTAGTTTTTTAGATTACTTTCGTAACCTTGTAAAGATCTCAGAATAAATTTTTAAAGATATATTTAAACATTATATAAGAAAACAGAATCGAGTCAAATCTTACCCATCCCTTTCCACTATATTGGTAGACCTGTCCTCCAGATAACAGGTCTACCCGCCCCAGTCCACTATAGTAGTAGACCTGTCCTCTGGAGACCACGTCTACCCAGCCCTTTCAACTATATTGCTAGACCTGGCCTCAGACTGTCACCCTCTGCTGAGCCTTAGAAAACATACCAGCACTTGGGAGGAGAGACTTTTGCTGTCTACGTTGTATTTTTAGTAATTTTTTTAAATTATAGACTTTATTAAAATATAAGACTATAGATTAACAGATAACAAACAACAGTTTTACAGACAGAGAGAGTTTGATCAGAGATTAAAATATGGTAAACCTTATAAATATATGGTGGATATTCTTTAGGGAAAATATACAATATTTATAGAAGGAGTACAATTTCAACACTGTTCTATATAATAAACATATATAATACACAAAACGAGGTAATTAGGAGAAGGAGGAAGCGGACAGAGAAAAGCAGAGTTAGCTATTCTCAGGGCTATTTTGGGACAGAAACGCACAGGAACGGAGTTCCGGCTGGCTCCCGGGTTGGCCACGCCCAGCAGGAAATCATTAGCATAATAGGCCACACCCAACAGCAGAAACTCATTAGGATTGGCTACATTAGGGGTGTGTGGCCTAACATGCAAAGGAGTTCCTGCTACAAAAAAAGTCCTGGGTTTTGACAACAAACAAGGTAAACAGAATAACAAGCAAAAGGTGGGTGTGGCTGGATGACCACACTTCTGGTAATGTGGGGGTGCATCCTAATGTGCTAATGAGCTGTGCTGGCAGGGGTGTGGCCTAATATGCTAACGAGTTTCTGGTGTTGGGTGCGGCCTATTATGCTAATGAGTTCCTGCTGGGCTTTTTCTACAAAAAGAGCCCTGGTAAAACGTCAAAATATAATCAGGTTAAGTCAGTCCAGAAATTACTTAATAATTGGTACCATTTGTCTATTAAATCTGTTTGATTTGTGCTATTTTTGTGGCTACGTATGTTAGTCGAAATCTTATCTAACATGCAATACTCCCAAAGTTTGGTACACCACTGTTGTATGCTAGGGAGGGATTCTTTTTTCCAAGAGCATTGGCAGCTGTCAGCATTATCATGATGAGTTCTCTATGACCTTTCCCACAGATTGAGAAGGATTGCTTCTGGGAGGTTTGAGATATCATATCCCGTGTATTCTTTGATTTGGTCTAATATCTGAGTCCAAAACGTATGTATTTTCATGCATTCCCACCAGCTATGAATAAAGGTACCTCTCTCTCCACATAACTTCCAACAAGCTGGTGATGTAGATGAGGTGACAGGTGAGAGTGTGACCAGGGTTAAGTGCCACCTTGATACAACCAGGGGTCTTGTTGTAGAAAAAGAGCTGCTGGAGCTCATTAGCATAACTCATTAGCATAACTTATTTGCATATGCCACGTCCCCTGACATCACCGGAAGTGACAGAAGGCCACACCCCCTGACATCACCGGAAGTGTGTCAGAAGGCCCGGCTACTTACCCTCCTGCTTCATCCTCATTCCCAAACGGAATGAGGATCGAAGCAGAGGGCGGGGTAAAGAAGGGGGCGGGGCTTCACCACGTGACCGCCCCGCCCCCTAGAGGTTCTCTTCCGGAGCTCCGTACCTGAGAGCTCCCCCCCGACTAGAGCCCTGGATACAACCTTAAAATTTAGAAGTTGTATATTAAAGCATCTGGAGGTGAAAATTGGTGAGCTCCAAATTTGAGTCCACTGTAGGTCCGACAATTCCTTTTGAAGGTCTAAGTGCCATAGTGAATTACGACAACCAGCATTACAGTTCAAGTATAACAGAGGAGAAACAGTAGAAAATAGCAAGAGTCCTGTAGCACCTTAAAAACTAACAACATATGTGGCAGAGTCACTGTTCACTTCTTCAGGAACAATCACTGTCAGAACCCTGCCTAACCTAAAAAACAGGAAGTTGCTTAAATGTTATCAATCCACCCAAATTGCTTATTTATTTAAATATTTATTTCCCACTTTTCCCTGTGACTCAAGGCAGCTTACAAATCATACTGAAAAGCATAATAGGGGTGTGCAAAAAACAAATAGGCTATAATGGGGACCAAAAGCTATAATGGAGAATTGATCTGGGGGTATATGGGGCTCTATGGGGGGCTGTTATTTAGAGATAGAGGCACCAAATTTGCAGCGTAGCTGCTGGTGCCTCTCCTCAAAAATCTCCCCAAGTTTCAAAAGGACTGGACTAGGGAGTCCAATTCTATGGGCCCCAGAATGAGGTGTCCCCATGCTCCATGGTTTCCAACGGGTTGAAGCAGTATCTGTGGGCTGAAACAGAAATTCTCTGATCTAGCTGTTAAACGTTTGTGCACCAGCACCTCCTAGCACAACTTAGAGGGAACTATGGTTGGCAGATTTGCCTTTTATCATCATTGGCAGATCAGGCAGCTGGCTCCCTACCTCTCCCCCCAAGTCTTAGCTACTTCCAGGCTTGACTACTGTAACTCGCTTTACGTGGGCTTGCCCTTGGGGCTGATCCGAAAACTCCAGCTGGTGCAAAATGTGACAGTGCAACTGCTGACTACATCACCTGTGTGGGCACACATTCAGCCAATGCTACACCAATAGCACTGGCTACTGATCAAGTACTGGATCCGCTTCAAGGTATTGATACTGACCTTTTAATCACTGCACAGCCTGGGACCGACATACCTGAGGGACCGCCTCTCCCCATGTTCCGCCCTGGCCCCGGCCTGGTGGAACATGTTCCATTAGAGACCAGGGCCCTGCAGAACCTATTGCTACTCCACAGGGGCTGTAAAACGGAGCTGTTCTGCCAGGCCTTTGGCTGAGGCAGCGGGCATCCAGTAAAAGCTGGCCTCCCCTGTTGAAGTTTTACCACCTCCACATGGCACAGATCAAGAAGACCTCAGAGACCCAGTGGCACCGGTTTTTGGAAACTGTGCATGTAAACAAATAGTGCGACTTGTCTTAAATCTTGTTGTTTTAACTGTTTTTAATGATTCTATTAATATTTCTTTTCACTGTGATGAGCCGAATGGCTCAAGAACTTACTTGTGATCCGCCTTGAGCCTGCTCTGGGGAGGGTGGACTGCAAATCGACTAAAATAAATAAATAAATATTATGTGCAGGCCTTCTTCAAAAACTTCCTAGTTGATCACAGGCATTCTGACAAACTAGATTTCCCTCCCCGCAAAAGGTGGGTTTCTAAAGTAGGATTTAAGTGAGGTTCAGAATTCCATGAAGTTTTCAAACAAGCACCATGCAAGAGAGGAAGACCGAAGGGAGCACGCAAGCATGTTAGCAAGACTGAATTTTATTTGCAGCTTGTTGAACTCTCTGAATGAAGCCACACTGAACTTCTATCTGAAGCCATGAGAACTGGAAACATGCGCTTTGCAACTACTGTCTCATAGCAATTTTTTTAAAGCCTATTTTCTACAAAGCAATAAAAAGCTTAAATTCTGATTTAAAAACTAAACATGTTACAAAGTTCCTTCCATTTAGCCAGTTGTTAGAAAGTTTTTGCTTTTGTTGAGTGGGCTAATTAAGTCACATCAAAGAAGCTACAATAAACTCCCAAGAGAGTTAAAAACAGTATTTCCCAGCCATCCACTGTGTTTATGCCTATCTGTGGGTAACAGCTCATTTTGCATTTAGAAAACTCAAGGCGGATTTCTCTGGTGTGGTCCCGTTGCAATCAAGATGTCCATAAAAATATCATTGATGTCAGCTTTCAAAGTGCCCAATATGATCACCTGGTATTATAAAAACAAATATATACACACAAACATACAACTGCTCTTTGTTATACTTCTATGGACTCCTTTACTTTCTCCTCTAAAAGTCATGGCCTCAAGTGGGCATTTTTAAATAGTAATGTTACATGTGGATAATCTCCTGCATTCATTGATATCCACACCAATAACAATGCAAAGAAACAAAAACAGGAAGACGGAAATCTGGAAAGGCAGGATGACGTTTTGGTGGGGGGAACCAGACAAAGACAAAAAACTATCCCTCACTGGATGAATGCAGACAAGTCACTACTCCTTAGGCAACTCTACTTCTCTGTGAAGCTATAATGTCATTCTGAGAGCAGAATGTGTTTCCAAATCTGTTCACACAAGGCAGTATGATTGGGGGAGGGCTTCTTGCCAGAGAGAATTAGCGGAAGGGACGCTTACCCTTTCTGCCAATTATGCCCTGAACAAACCTATCCCCCACAGTGATGTTCCCAAGTTGAACTTTCAATTTCGAAGCCTGGGTGCAGGCAAACTATTTTCATTGGCCTACAAGCATGGACGGCTTCAAAAGGGAATTAGATAAGCATATGGAGCAGAGGTCCATCAGTGGCTATTAGCCACAAGGTATAGATAGGGACTCCGGGGCAAGTGATGCTCTGTCATCTTGGTGCTTGGGGGGGGGGGGTCAACAGTGGGAGGGCTTCTAATGTCCTGGCCCCACGGGTGGACCTCCTGATGGCACTGGTATTTCTGGCCACTGTGTGATACAGAGTGTTGGACTGGATGGGCCTTTGGCCTGATCCAACATTGGCATCTCTTATGTTCTTATGTTCTTATGTTCACATTCACAAGGAGAAATGGGAGGTGAAAAGGATGAAAGCCCTCTTCTCACCCTCTTATTTTCTGATGAAAATGCCTTTCCCCTTCCTTAGCAATAGGAAGGAAACACAGGGTCGGGACACTTGTGTTTCCTTCATAATGTAGAGCTTTATCATTGGTAGAAACATAAAAGATAGACCATGAGCATACAGGATTGAGTATAAATTAAAATCCATGTGGGAGGGAGTCATCAAGGAAACAAAATGCTTACAGCTAAAAGGGGGTTTTCCATGCTGCCTTCCTCCTCACCATCAATTAAGATAAGTCACTCATTTTTGTGACACAGGAAAGATACAACACAATGGTTTCAATGAGTAATGTTAACATGATTAGGGGGTTTAGCGACACAGTCACTATACCATACCATAGGTTCCCAGCCAAGTTAATTCAACTAAATGCAGCAGCAACAGTTTCCAGGCTAAAATGATGTTTAAAAGATCAGCCCCTTAACCAAAAGCCTGGGTGAACTGAAATGTTTGGGGGCCTGGCACCAAAAAGATAGCAATATGGACCACTAGGTAAACCTCAAGAAGGGTATTACACATGTGACATGCCACTACTGGAAAAGCCCTGTCTTTGGTTGCCACCCATCTCCCCTCTGAAGGCTGGGCACAGAAAACAGAGTTTGTGAGTCAGATCTTAACTGGCAGGCTGGACAATTTGGGAGAAGGTATCCTTTCAAGTACCCTAACCCCAAGCCATTCACAGCTTTAAAGGTTAAAATCAGCACTTTGAACTCTGTCCAGAAACCAAGGGGCAGCGAGCACAGATCTTTCAGCACTGGGGTGATATGATCCCTGTACCCCACCCCAACCACAGACTGACCACAGCATCTTGGTGAGCTGAAGTTTCTGGACTGTTTTCAAAGGCAGCCCCATGTAAAGCACATTACAGTAATCTAACCTGGATGTAATCAGAGCATGGATTACTATGGCCAGATCACACTTTTTGAGGAACAGCCATAGCTGATAATGTTTGAAAAGCACCAAAATCTGAGCAAAGAGAGTGTATGGGGGGGTGGGGGTGCACAAGTGTACAGGGATATCTAACACCCATGCATAAAAACTGTTTTGTGTTACACTTGCAAACTGGAAATAAAATGTCAGGAAATCGTGTGGGTTAGTGATGGAACAATTTCCTGCAAGTGCGGAATCCACTTTCTTGGACTACTGCCGCCAGCACCTTTGACTCCTGCCCTTGTCATTCAAAGAGAAGCACAAACTAGCTGCTTTATTTTAACCTGAAAAATGTATATACCTCTGGAAATTTATATCCTTTAAAATGCACGGGGAGTAAAGGGTGCTAGTTTCTTCTAAGTAACCAACTTCTTGATTTTTCTGCACAAACACAACCACCTGGAGTCTGTCAGTTTCATTTTCAGCCGTTCCATACTGACACCTCTAAAGTAGTTAACCTTTGTGAAGTTTAGAAAACACTTTCAGGATTCAATGGGGCAGAAATGTAAATTTATAGGAGAAAAAGATTAGGTATAGACATGCACCCCTCTGAATTACAGACAATGAGTATAACAGTGCCAAGAATTAGTTGGCAGAGCTCTGTGTGGGAGACATGTTATATGCATCATATATGTCCTAGAGAAAGGAGAGTTCTAGACCAGACAACAAATCAAAGTCTTTTCATTCCTCTTTAGTTCATCATGTCATAAAATTGGAACTCTATATTTCTGTGTTTGTGGAGATTAAAGGGTACTGTATTCCAACCTACCCCAGCAAATACAGGCAATTGTTTCAGCCTTTCTACACAACAGTTGCTCATAACCATCAACCTCAACCAGTGTACTGCAGGATCCTCCTCCTCACCAATGGACATAATATAAAAGGAGCCAATGGTGGTTCTTGTCACAAAAAAAAAAAAGAACTCTAACTTTTCAGGCAACAAGTGTCCAATCATGGCTGTTTGGCCTTGTATTTAATCATTCTCATTTTAAAAAATTAATTAAAGGTAATTTCAGTTGTTCTGTCAATTTTTCAGAGCATTATGAGTCACAAAAAATTATATGCAGTGCACATCTGGGGATGAATGGGCTGACATGCAGAGCTTGTAATTAGGGATAAAACATGTAATCTCCTAGGGAAAAACTTTTTGAAGAAGTTGAATTATAGCTTTAACTTTCAGTCTGAGTCCATTTCCTGTGGGGACATCAAGCCAGAATCTTAATGTTTGGTTCGATGTACGCAGCACTCATACAATTCAGCAATAAAGCTTTCTGAATCCAGGAAAGGGAGGAGAAAGTATTTGTATGCAAGTTATGGTTTCATTTCCTGAAATGAATAAAGAAGGTTTACAATAAAAGAAATTTAAATTGGACTATTCACCACAGGGCTGAAGACAGGCAATAAAAGATGAGAAAAGGGAGCTCTATTGAGCCTTACAGGGCCCTGCCACTGATGCACAGAAAAGAATGTACTCATAATTTCCATTGTCATTATCTAAGTTTTTCTCAGTTAAACAACCTTGTCAAGGTAATAATTACTTATGTCTTTTGGTCTTATGAAGTCTTAACAATATACCCCAAATAACCCCTCTTTCAGATCCCCTCCATAAACTACAGGAAACTTTCAGGACTCATCTGTTCTCAATGAAAGTCTCAGTAAATTGTGAAGAACTTAAAAATGGGTACATTCCATCACTGCCTAACCCCCACAAACAAATGCCTAAGCACAGGGGTGGACCAGATTCCACATGAGCTGCTGCCATAATGGGCTGGTGGTGGCCATGAACAAGCTGAGCCAAGCTGCCCCTGTGGCACTTGGCACAGAGCTGGGCTGTGGCAACAATGACAATGGGCAAAGGCTCACTCACTGTCACTGTCATTGCGGTCCAGGTCTAAGCTGAGCAGACCCCGACGGCACTTCAAAGGCCACTTGGATCAGCTTTTATTTATTTATTTATTTATTTATTCTGGGATTTATATCCCGCCCTACCCATATGGCCCATCTTGATCCACAGCTGTTCGAATGTCCCAACCACACCAATGATGTGAGCGTTTTGTACAGATGAGCAGTAGCCCTGTACAGATAACCCATCTGTGCGTTGACTACCTTAGGGGGGGGGGGGGAGCGGGCATGCGATAGCCAAGTCTGCACAGTGCGAATGATAGAAAGAAGCACCAGTGAGCATGTCCCTTCCCCATAATCAGCAAAATTCAGAAAACAGCGTCGCTGGTTATGGGGAGGAGGCATACATGTGGGCACTTCCTCTGTTGCTATCGCGCTGTGCAGATGACTCACCAAAACAAAGTTTAGCACACAGCTGACTCAACAGTAGTATATGCCTTTTGCAGGACAAAAAATTCAAAACTCTTTCTAGACGGTACATAGGAACAAGCACCAACATGGCAAGGGTAGCATAATCTGGTGTTATTTGTGGCAGTAGTTCTCGTCCGTCATTTACCTGGAGAAGAAACTGGCTAGGCTGTTCATTTTATCTGTATAATATCCATCAAAGCAGAGACAGGAAGAACTACAACAAAGGTTGTAGTAAGAAATGCTTTATGTACTGACAGTATATTAAAACTAAATGTTAAACTTCCAACTAGAGTGATATGTTGTGACTGGTTTTCCTTTTTTTAGAAACTGGTTTTAGTGAGTGGGGAACTCATAAGTCATTCCTGCTCTTTTGATTTAGAGCCATTTAGGGTCTCTCTCCTTTCCTTTAGGCAAAAAATAACAGCACTTGCGAGAACATAGTATCCCAGTGGATTTCTGGGGGGAAATAAAAATTTGAAAGTGTGTCTTGAATTTGACTCCTGCGCCAGCCTTATGTGGTGATTTCATCATGTTATAGAGATTTAAATTACATGTGCAAATATCTGCAAGTCCCACTGAATTTGGCAGAACTCAGTTCCAGGTAAACATATTTCAGGTTGCACGGCTAATCTTAAACAATCTGAAGATTGCACATTTGCTGCTATGATCCATCCCATATTAACTTAGAGCAGAGTAATCTCCTGATTCTACCACACTATTATTATTTATTAGTATTATGGTCATAGCCCAACAAGCAATACAATAGGAGACAGATAAATAACTGATAAAAGAGCAGTAAAATTATAAAATATAATGACATCTAAAATTATAACTAGGAATCTAAAAAGCTTAAAATACAGAAATGGTAAAATTAATATTAAGATCAGAAATTAAAAATAAATCTAGGCCTATCTGTACTTCTTTATCTCATTCCTAGTTTGGTATGCCAACCAACCAAATTTGGCAACCATCCTCGTCAGCTTTTGATTATCACCTGCCAGCATAATTAACAAAACTATCCTTCTATTACGACCTGAGTAGGAGTTAACAATAGGATTAATCAAAACTTCCCTAATATTATGATATATCGAAGATTACATGTTCCAATGTTTCATCAGTTCCCATCCCACATATACAACTTTTCCTCAGTGATCTAGTAAATCTGGCCTCCAAGATAGCTGAGAGTAAGGGATTATATCTTAATAGGGTAAAAATTCTTCTATGATTACAGATATCTAAATATTTGATGTAAGGTCTCGAAATTATCATGTTAAGTGTACTTACATCAAATACAGGGCTCCTAATCCTGCTCACATCCGTCTGTTGTTCAACATCTAATATTCTTTGTCTTAGAACTGATCTAGCCTGAGCATATCCCGAAGACAGTATAAACTGATTAGAAAAACCATAACAAACCAGTTTATCCTCTATCTTTTTCCACCATAAAGGAACAAAGTTATCTTGCATCATAGTATGAGTAAGACCAGTGTGTGAGAAAATCAGTTTTAATCAATAATGAAAAGCAGCAATCCGCAATCTTTAACAGTGATGCTACTTTCCTTTTTGCAACTTATATCTCACCGTGTGTTTATTTTTTTTAAAGGCTCAGGTCTTATGCTACTTCCCCCTACAATTTAGAACAGGAAGACAGAAAGGACGTATTACACAAAGACAACATTGTGGTTTCTCATCTGAATGGTATAATTCTGTGACTTCAGTAGCTAAAGGTAAAGCAACTTTACCGCTGGTTTTTCCCCTCAGTGAACTTGTCCATGGTTTGGATTATTTCATTTTTAACAATTCACTAGAAAAATCAACAGGGTTCATGTGGTGCCTTAACAAAAAGGAAGAGGAGTGTCTTTAAGGTATCACAAAACTCCTATTCACTTCTTCCTTTTATCTGAAACAAATCCTTTTAAAAATGTAAATATTCTGTTAAGTGTCTGTGCTTTTAATTGTTATGCCATGTATTTAGTAACAATGGCTGAAATTCAAGATAGACAAATGTTGCTGACAATAATTTTCTGACCATAATTTTAAAACTCTATTACATTCAACATCTTCCAGATTTGATCGGGAGAGCTTCCTAGTTTCATAAAATATGCTGAAATCATGCTGAATTCAATTGTCTACAACAACAAAAACTCTACTTAGGGCAAAAATTTCTACATTGTTCTTTTGGCAACTTCCACAGCTTCTCAGATCACTATCAAATCTGCTGAAATAAACACGCCCTATATTGGCTTGGCTAGAACATCCCTGACTAGTAAACTGGGCAGAACTTCCTTCTAATTTCAGAGGAGACTCTCATTGTCATCGCTCCCCCCCCCCCCCCCCCCCCGCACTCTGATGCTCTGCTGAAGGAGCAGCAAGTCTCTAGCCACTTTATGGTGGAATAATAAAGTTACTGATATTCCTTCTGAGCTCCAACCAACCACACTAATTTCCCAGACCACATTTCCACCATAAAGTAACCACATGCATTTTAGGCTTGGACTTGTTAAAATCATTAATTAAAACAGGTAATGCTAGCAGAATACTATTCTAAGCCGCTGAAATAGTACAGATGAGGACCTTATGGTCAAAAAGTGGGTTTGAAGACTTGTTTTTTCCAGACAGGCCTTGAGACAGATTAGTAAGAAACTGTGTGGCAGGGAGAGTAGTACTAATGAGAAATAAATTTTACTGTATTTTACCTGAGTTTTGACTGTTTCCCTCTAAGCTGAGTTAGTGTGAGCTAGCTCACAGTTTTTTAGCCACCGGCTCACACATTTTTGTCTTAGCTCAGGAAGGATGGCTCCAGAGCAAACGAAATTTATGTAGCAGCCAAATCACTCGCTCACAACTTTAATGACAGTTGCTCACAAAGTAGAATTTTTGCTCACAAGGCTCTACAGCTTAGAGGGATTGGATTTATACCCCACCCTTCACTACCCAAAGGAGTCTCAGAGTGGCTTACAAACTCCTTTCCCTTCCCTTCCCCACAACAGACACCCTGTGAGACAGGTGGGGCTGAGAGAATTCTGACAGAAACTGCTCTTTTTCAAGAGCAGCTGTGCCAGAACTATGGCTTGCCCAAGGTCATCCAGCAGGTGCAAGTGGAGGAGTGGGGAATCAAACCCGGTTCTCCCAGATTAGAGTCCGCGCACTTAACCACTACACCAAATTGGCTTTGGAGGACTAGGAGATGCCAGCAGTTAAGGGATTCGAGTTCCAGAAAAAGGTTTCTTACCACTCATTTCTAAAGGATTTTTCTAACTTTAACACTGGCACAGATGGTCAAGAATCTGGGTGTGGTCATCGATGCCTCCTTGTCAATGGAGGCCCAAGGTCACAAATGTTATCAGGCTGGCATTTTTCCAATTACGCCAGGTCAGGCAACTGGCCCCCTACCGGTCTTGCCCTGGCCACACAATGGTTACTTCTAGACTTCATTACTGTAACTCGTTCTACACGGGGCTGTCCTTAAGGCTGATCCAGAAGTTACAGCTTGTCCAGAATGCAGTGGCTCAGGTCCTTTTTTTTTTTTTATAAAGATTTTATTGGCTCCCCTAAAAAGGGGAGGTATTTCGCTTAAAAGAAAAAATGGGAAGGGTAGACAGTGGGGAAAAGAGAAAGCTGAGTGATATATAAACTGGTAAATTAAACTGTTAGTAATGTCCAATTAATCTTCTTGGGCTTCTTCTGTGTGTTGTCAAACTTCTTTTCTTAGTCC
>NW_015176503.1:107099-159501 GCF_001447785.1 Gekko japonicus | reverse complement strand
ACGTTTTTAGTTCTTTTTCTCTGCATTTTGACAACTCACAGTTAAGCCGATCTTTTCTTTTTCTTTTCCATTTTTGCGGATGGTCGCTTTATCACTCGGTGACGTCTGGTGGCTCCACTAAACCCCGTTCGGGGTCGCTCACGCAGCAAGGTCCATTGGGGCAGGGCATGGCGGGAGCTTCGTTCTCCGACCTCTCGGCCGAAAGAGCAACTCCCCCCTAGTGCGCCCTAAAGCGCCCCGGATCCGAGTTCCTCTCTCCTGAGGGGCTCGTTCGGGTCTCCGCTCGCGCGGATTCCCTCCTCCACCGCGGGCGGGCGAGGCGCCCTCGGGAGCGACCCGAGGAAGCGTCCGCCATACGCGGGAGCCAGACCGGAAGCCCCAGTGGCTCAGGTCCTTATGGGGGCACTGATAACTGCACATATACAACCTGTGCTTCGCCAGCAGCACTGACTCCAAGTTGAGTACCGGGTTATGTTCACGATTTTGGTCTTGACCTTTAAATCCCTAACAGTCAGCAACCAATGTACCTACAGGACTGCCTCTCCTGGTATGTCCCTCAGGGAGCATTACGCTCAGGAGACCAACCCCTACTGGAAGTACCTAGCCCAAAGAGCATCCAGTTGTCCACAACCTTGGTGGAACTCTCTGCCTACTAACATCAGGGCCCTGTGGAACTTGTTACAATTCAACAGAGCCTGCAAAGCAGAGATGTTCTGCCAAGCATATGGATGAGGACAGCAATGGTTTTTAATGGTTTTAACAACTACCTGCTTTTCATCCCCTCTCCCCCCATGCTAATGTAAATTGGGGGGGGGTGTCAGAAAATTGTATTATAGCGCGATGTAGCTGTTAGATTTTATGGATCAGGATTTTCGATTAATGTATTTTATATGTATTTTATACGAATTTATTGTGTGCCACCTTGAGCCCGCTTGTGGGGAGGGCGATAGAGAAGCTCAACTAATTAATTAATTGGTTGATTGATTGATTGAATGAATGAATGAATGAATGAATGAATGAATGTAAATGCTTCTCCGTTTCATTGGAGATAGCCATGATTCCTCTTGTTGCTGCTTTCTACCAAGTTAAAACGACTTTTGGAAGCAGCAGCAAAAGGAAGCTTGGAAGTCGAAGACAGACTCTTAAGCCTAATTATGCGAAACTGAGTTCCACTGAAATTAGCTGATTAACAAACCACGCACACCATGTGACATCAGTCACAAAATTCAGCATCCTAAGAATCTCTGTTTTATGCTTTTTTAAAAAATAAAGGCAAGTTTCTGGGCCTTATGGGTTGTAAAAATAAGCATGAAGAAACTACATGGTAACTTAACAGGGCTGTCAGTGCTCAAAGACAGAGCTGCTGAGGCCTCATGTAGCTCCTTCCAAGCACAGACATCCTGAAGAAGCAATAAGCAAAATAATGGAAATTATTTTGATTTGCATAATCCATACAGGTCACAGAATTCTGGTTTTCTTGGCACAGAATGTAAGCTACCTTGCTGAAGATTTTTTCTCCAAGCACAGGGCACACACAGTTCTGTCGATTCCTAATGGCCAGAAGATGGCTGCAAAGGTGGGTTTATTTCCTCTTTTGCAGCCATCCTTGGAGGTTAAAGATTGCTGGCTGGCAAAATCCCAGCAGCTGCTGCTTCTCTAACCTCAGATGGTGCCTGCAAAAGCAAAAACTGCAGGGAGTCACAGGATAGGCTAAATCCCATCATACACAACCACTGGCCCCTACCTTGCCTCCCACTGCTTTTGTCATCTCCTTGTGTCTTTACTGCCCCACACTGCAGCTACCCACTCTCCTCATACTCTTCTCCCCCATCTACTGCTGCTGCCTCTTCCTCCACCCTGCCCCTGACTCCCTTTACTGTGTGTCATCCTCCCCTTGGTTTCTCTCACATACACTGCATACAATATTACTACCCTGTTTCCCCAAAAATAAGACAGTGTCTTATATTAATTTTTGCTCCCAAAGATGCGCTAGGTCTTATTTTCGGGGGATGTCTTATTTTTCCATGAAGAAGAATACGGTACACTCCGTCAGGGCAGAGCGAGCAGCAGGTGGCAGCTTGTCCTGGCGACGGCGCGGGCTCTCTGATTAAGAGACCTTGCACTTCCTGTCTGCCCCGGCTGCGCGGCGGCCAACAGTGAGCTGCGCGGCGGCGCCTGCCACTACGGCCCAGAGTCCAGAGTTACGGTAGCTTCGGGGGGCCTTATTATCGGGGAGGTCTTATTTTTGGGGGATGTCTTATATTTCAGCGAGAGGCAAAACTGTAAGTAGGTCTTATTTTTGGGGGATGTCTTACTTTCAGGGAAACAGGGTAGGATGAATCCAGGGCAGCTTTTTCACCCAATCTCACCCAACTCCCCTTTATACTACAGCCCCCATCCCACTTTTTTCTGGTATATGGAGGTCCCATGGTTCTCAACTTAGCTTTTTGGAGTGGTCAACGATTATGTCTCCTTCCTTTTTTCACCAGCAGAAAAACTGGTGTGGTTTGACTGGATTTGTGTTTATGATACTCATATGTTGTATTTCTGCAAACCAAACAAATATTTTATATTTTTTTAAAAAAAGAAAAGAAAGAAAAACTGGTTTGATCCAACCAGTATTTTTTAAATGCCAGGTTACAAAGCCAACAATGACCTCATGAGATTTCAGTTGGCATTTTTTCCCTTTGAGTTGCACTGTCTGCACAAGGACAACTTTTCCAGTTTGGATATTTTTAAAAAAATTCCCAGATTTTTTCCGGTAAATTAGTGTTTTCCCTCAAACTTGTATAAAAATAATCTCTCAGACCTGTTAATGGTCCCATTGTATGGATTTTTGACCCTCAGAATTAGATTTAAAAGTAACTGAAGAAACCAAACCAATCTAAATTACATAAGGTTCAATTATTTGGAGCCAAATTATATTAAATCAGTGGCTTTCCATGGCTTGCCTGTGTTTGATTTTATATTTTTATTTTTCAAAGGCTAGATGGAGACATTAGCATCTCAATAGAACTTCAAGTCCACTTTCTAACAGTGGATTGTTGTGAGGTATACAGATATATATATATCTTTAATATTTGGTATTAAATACATATTCTTAAAGGATATGAACAACTCCAGTAGTTCCTGGCAAAGGCTTTGGTATTTGTAGCTCAAGGATTCTTATGTATTTTTAAATTTATGTTATCTGAATCCACCATCTTAAACGTTGTGAAGACTCTATTTGCCATGGACAGATAAGTGAGGATGGGAGAATTTCAAAACTCATGTCAACTAAGGATTCTAAAAGGAGGGGGGAAAGCTGAGGAGATGAGAGGACAGTTAAGAAAATACGTCTGGGAAATCACAGAGCAGGTCACTACTTAAATAAGATTATAAATGCTCTCTCTATAGGACATGTTATAATGGCTTCTCTTTTTTCCTTAAGCAAGACTTCATTTTATATGTTTGTTTTTTTTCTATATACAGGGGTAGGCAAATGGGTTGTTCTCAGAAAAGTAACAAAACAGCTAAATACAGCAATTTTCTAACGCCAGTTTAAACTGAGAAAATTGATAAGAATTTATAAAAAGGGGACCATTCATATATATCTTGAACATATGCAACTTGCCTTACATTAAGACCTACTGATTCCAATGGAGCTAAGTTCAACATAATACCCCCTGATTCAGTAGCTATGGGAAATATATTGGCGTTCTGGGCTGCACATGAAGCTCTTCATATTGAATGGGGGGCTTGACCAGTCTTTTCAGTGATAAGGAAATAAGTATCCCAGTAGTTCACATTGTTTGTTTGTTTATTATTTGCATTTATATCCTGCCCATCCCGCGGGCGGGCTCAGGGTGGGTAACATTGAGCATTTCCAGAATCTGACTGGATACAGAGTCACTCATATGTGCGTAATGCCCAGATCCACTCCAACATGAATCCTGACTTTAGCATTTTTATTCCAGATAACATGTAAAAAGATAACATTAAGGTGTAAACCCAGAGAAAGTTACCTGTGTGGCACCAAGGTCTTGTTGAAAGTAAAGCAATAGTTGCATCCAACTTCAAGACCTACAGATTACAATAGGAGTTTAAGCACATTCTGTAGCTGCTCCACTGTGATTCTTTCTTAAAAGTCCAACTCACTTGGGGTTAAGGGTGAAGGGGAGAGTATTGATGGAAACATAGTGGGGAAATAGGGATGGGAGAATGTTCTTGATCCCATACAGCTGGGTTTTTTGTTTTGTTTTTGTTTATCTGACCAATGCAGATTGAATTTGTTTCCGTAATTCCCATCCCCATTCTGCTTAGTACTAGACTAAATTGTCTCAGGAGGAGGAGGAGGGGACAGAGGCAAACCATCCCGCTTCCAATGCCTTGCAGACCTGCTCTCTCAGAGACTACAGAGTACATTGATCATAAAATAATAGATATCCAGAGAGGAATATGAACAGGCTCACAGCTTCCTGGGGCTGTCCAAATGTGTCTGTACTTCTTGAGATACCAAAAGCTACCCTGACTGCTTGTTGTGTAATTCTGTCTGTCTTTCTTAGGATGTAAAGCATCCCCTTCTGCCTCTGGTTACTCTGCTTGCTCTGGCAGTTTCTCCTACCTGCCTAGAAAATGGCAGACAGGATCCAATGAGTGACCCATCCCCTAAAATGTTGATCCCAAATCTGTCTGGAAAACAAAGACATGAAACTGAACTGTGTAAATTTCTCACTAATGCCAATGGAAAAACAAAACCCAAATCAATGTAGTAAGAAATGAAATGAAAATGAGCATTTTTTTAAAAAAACTGTACACTCATATTCTCTACCCACTCTTCAGTCCCTTATCAACAGCTCTCAAACCAGCAAAACTCCATGGCCTGTTTTCTTCAATTATTTTTATTTGGACTTATTTTAAAATCAGTCAAATTTTTAAAATTAATCAAACATAAACTTTTCTAAATAGCAACAAATTATGTTACTATTCTGTACCCAAACATCTTATTAAGCTTGCAAGAAACAAACAGTTTAAGTCACATGAGCAATGTTGTCAACACAGTGCAATAATTGTTACTAGATGCAATCCAGTCAAAGGTAAGGACTTTTAACTTCCCAGTAAGTTAAGAGAGCCAAGATGTGCTGAATTTGTCTATTAAAATCAAACGGACTGAAAATTACTTATAATGGGGTTGGTCCAGCCAAATTTAAACTACAAAGCTGTATTAACAGTGATCCTGTGGCCCAAACCCTCAATTAATTGACTTCATTGCAATTTGTGCAGAGAGTCAATTGGATGACAAAGCAGTCATCAGTTTATGCCAGCTGCTCCTCAACATACAGAGCTTTTAAGCAAAACAACACTGTTACTGTGTCCCAACCCACACAATTTCTTAATACCTTCAGATGCAACTTGTTAGGACTGTTAAACATCTGGTCATGTGGATTATTCAGCACTCAGTCACTTCTTCTGCAGGAACATAACCCAGTTCCTAACAGCTATTAACGTACAGCAAGGTAAGACAGCACCATAGAAAAAAAATCTGTTTGTAAAAAATGTCTGACATTTACCTGTTATACCCCAAACAACTTAACGGGTTTGCCTTTTGCTTCTTACTTAACATCTGTGTTAGTATTCTATAAATTCACAAACTTCATAAAATCCTTGACTGAAGAAAAATAAAGCAGGCACAAGCAATTCTCCAAAGCAAGCATGCATATTGTACAAGATATTGTCCTATACTATGGGTGTGTGCACCGCCCCCCACATACATAGTGCTATGCAGAGGTCATTTCGGGGGGGATCGCGGGGGATCGCAGTTCCCCCGGGTGAGGTATGGGGGGCGGGGCACATGACGAAGCCCCACCCCCTGCTTCCGGCTGCCCCGCTTCTGGCCCTCATTCAGCCAGGAGGAGGCAGGAGAAGAGAGAGGGTAAGTTGCTTCCTCCCTGCCTCTCCCCACCCCTGCCTGCCTGGGGCCAGGGAGGGCCTTCGCGGGGCTTCCTTGCACTCCCGCCGGCCTTGCAGGTCCACCGCCGGGCCCCTCATGGGGCTCAGCAGTGGAGCTGCAAGGCCGGCGGCGGCAGCCGGGACCGTTGGGGGCGGGGTGTGTGGCCTCATGGCACACTTCCGGTGATGTCAGGGGGTGTGGCCTTATGACACACTTCCGGTGATGCCAGGGGGTGTGGCATATGCTAATGAGTTATGCTAATGAGTTCCCTTAGCTCTTTTTCTACGAAATGACCCCTGGTGCTATGTATATATGCCATCTGTGCAATGTACAGTGCATACATATATTACAAAGTATAATGCCCCCCTGCCACCCCTTGCCTCTTAGCATCCCCTAGGTAATCCCACTGGGACATGCTAAGAGGCAAGGGATGGCAGGGGGGCACTGGAGGTGGGCTCTTTCAATCACATGTCATAGTTCACTTATTCTGGCTCAAGTGCTGTTATCTGCAAGGCAACTAAGACCATATACCAAAGGGAAGTCAACATTTCATGTTGCTGAGCAGTTCTTCAAAGATAAGCAAATTTCACTTACTAACAATTTTGCTTGTGCAACTGATGGAGCACCATAAATAACCGTGTTACCATGCGTATGTTGCTTACTTGAAAAAGCAGTGCCAAATGTCGTTACCATTCACTGTGTTATTCATCACCAACATCTGGTTGCCAAAAAACCTCAGTGATCGGCTGCACAAGTCAATTCACACTGTCATTACCACAGCGAATAAAATTAAAGCCCATGTACTCAATAATCAACTATTCTGGGAGCTCTGTGTTGAGAATGATGAAAATGTTGAACATTTGCTGCTTCATACTTCAGGCAGTCAATTTCCCAGTCCGAACTCTCCCAATGCTTCAAACTGATTAAAAGGGATCATTAGAGCCTCCGACCTGGTTAATATCTCCCCCCATAACCTCAGAATACCCTTTACTTCAATTCGGTTCCAAACCATGCCAACAGCTTTGCTAGCTGGAGGTTACTTTGCTAGCTGGAGGTCTTTGCATTTGGGTGCTTCAGTTCCAGAGGACTATCGCACTATATTTTATCCTGTCCTCTCTATATACAACCAAGGACCAAATTTCTCACAGCACTTTTAATGGGCTTAATCTTTTTTCAGACTCAGAGAAGCTGCTTTTTCTTCTTTCAGATGCCGATCCATTTGTCTCCTATAGAGTGTCACTGTTTGCTTTAGCAGCCAAGAAAACACAGGCTAGAGCTGCATCTAAAGAGAGCAGTGGTTTTATTTGATTAGCACTTTTTGGTTAGACTGTTTTAATGCTGATGTTTGTAATTATGTTATTTGTGTCAGACTGTCAGATTGTAATGACCTTTGGCCAGAGACAATAAACTTTTATCGTATCGTATGATACTGAAGTTCTTTGGCTATCAAAAAGCAACTGTGTGAGATGCTTCCACAACCTTTTTGACACTGTTGTGGAGTTTCTGAAGGCACAACTGCTTTGCTCAGTGATCACCTCAGAGTTCTGGCATGACATTGCTTATAATCAGAACTATTTGTGAAGTCCTAGGAAATTAGGTCATTCCTTTACCTATTAAGGCCAAATCTGTCGTCTCTATGTTTATTTCAAAGTTAACTCTGTTCAAATACAGTAAAGGTTGTTGTGAGCTATACTAATTTCTGACCCTGTCTGAGCTAGAAGAGAAAAGTGGGAGACAAGATACAAATCTGCAAGTTTTTTTGTGACCATTTAGGTGTACCGCACAAAGATATGTCTGAGCGATTTGAGGATCTTCTTCCAAAGGAAATTCCAGATTGGGTGACAAATCCATTTTCAGATACTGAGGAACTTGGGGTAGTGGAGGAAGATAGTGGAGGAAGAACTAATTGAGCTACAAAATGACACTGAGCTGAAGCCAAAGTTTAAGAAATCTTAGCAAGAGTTTTGGTTACAGAAGGAAATTTCTGATCACTATCCTGCACTATGGACAGTAGTTTCTGACATCATTTCCAACATCATTTCCAACATCATTTTTGGTGAAACGTAGTTTTAGTGTGGTCATCCAACTTCTCTCCAAGCAAAGAAATCAACTCCAGATTACTAAACACTCCTGCTAAGTGACTTTAAACCAGACACTGGGAAACTGGTATTATTTCATCACATTAAGAATCTGTCACATTAAGAATTTACTACACGGTGTATAAGAGGATGTAACAAATTGCACAGTACTTCAAAATGTATGATTTGTGTTGGAATCATGTGATATGGAAAATAATAAAATATTTTTAAAAAAAGAATTTACTTAACAGTGAAATAGTTACTAAATGTGGTATCTAGGAATTCTTGACAAAAGACTGTCAGATCTTGAAAAGCTGGTATCACTGGATGAAGTTCATTAATTTTACTGAATAAATTAAACTAAAAAGTTTAAACTGGATTTTGAATACAGGTGCAATTAATTGTTACTGTTTTGAAATTTACTGTTATTATATTCCTTAGTGGGCCATGCAAACCACTATTCTAAATAATGCCTTTTATAGGGTAGAGGGCACCGGGGATGAGTTTATGGAACCAAGAGGAAAGTGATCCACAAAAGTCTGGGAACCACTGCTTCATACAATGCCTGTGTGTATATAATATACATGCACTTATTTATGTAGATGGTTGGGACTGACTGATATATCAAAACTCCTACAGTATTTCTTTTCCATTTGGTACACACACAGTCAAAAACATGCCAACCATAAGTCTGGAAATGGTCATTTTCATACCAGCACAGAGGAAGCCAAACCAAACATGAGACAGATTGTTCCATTTCCCTTCACAGCTCATATGGGGGAGGGGGGGTTCCCACATATGCCACCTTAATTGTAAGTCTGAAAATGGGAGACACTGGATATGTTTGGGGTTTTCTCATTTTTGGATGCTGGCAATATTTGAACTGGGCAGAAAAACTGTTCAAAAGGCGAGTAGCCTCTGTTTGCAGGCTATATGCTGTATAAGCCCTGAACTACAGGATTTTACACAAAAGCTTTGAAGTGATCCACATCATACATTTCAGGCTTCACCGCACAGAAGAAGCCATCCCAAATTCACAGTATATATCATATCTTTAACCTTAGGAAGGATTTTTGGACTGATAATAAGACTTGAGGAAGCAAAGAAAGGCCCTGCGGTTGTTGTTAACATTTTTAGGAAATCCGCTATCGCCAGGTGAATCTTTCAATCTGTAAAAATAAAGTTTGGCAAGAAAGGAAAACAAACATCTTAATATTCTGTCTGCAAGCAAGGGAATTAAAGAGCGAAACAATACACAATTACAAACTTAATACACAAGGCGAAATTGCAAATGCATGGTGGAATTTTAAGCTGTACAAATAACGCCTGTAGCACAGAAATATCATCATATACTATCTGCCATGGCATGTAGTGTCTATCACTGCAAACAGTGATCTTTTCTGATTAACAGATTTATTAGAGTGGTGTCTTGTGTATGTTGGCACGTCTTGAGGACATGTGCCAACAGGTGTTTTGTTCATTAAGCAGGAGGAAATGTTTATAATTCCATTACTTACTTTCAACGAAGGAGCCCAAGGCATCCATTCATCACCTTACTTTGTCTCAACCAATCTTGAGTACTCTCATTAACAACTGTAGAAGCTGCAAATAATTAAAGGGGAGAAGATCCAAAACAATGTCCTTCATATTTTCCACTTTAGTATTCATTTTCTCATCTCCGCTGGTTCAACTAAAAAATTTCCCTTTCAGTTTTATTTCTTCTTTGTAAGAATCAAACCTGAGTATTTACTTATTTATTTAAAAGACTTCTATCGCACACTCTCCAGAGTGTGCCTAAGACAGTTAACACCTCAAAATGAAACAATACATATATAAATTTTAAATTGTCTTATGGATAGATAATTGTTTTACATACACACACACAATTACAGCAAATTAAAGCTCAGTAAACTAAAGCAACAGCAGTCAACGGCAGTATTTTTATTTATTTTACTTATTTTAGTAGTATTTGCATTAATTTATTTTATCCTCACAACAACCCTGCAAGGTAGGTTAGGCTGAGAGTGTGTGACTGGCCCAAGGTCACCCAGTGAGCTTCCATGGCATGAGTGAAGATTCAAACCTGGTTCTTCCAGATCCTAGTCTGACACTCTAACTACTACACCACACTGGAATCCTTAACCCATAACATTGGATATAAAAGCAGCAACATGAAAGTGGGGAGAGAACACGATAAAATTCAGTTAAAAGTCTGGGTGAATAAAAGAAAAGTTTTGGCCTGGTTCCTGAAAGCCAGTAATAAAAGTACCAGTGAGAGCACAGGAGAGCAGTGCACCAGCACCAAGACGGCCCCATCCCTCACAATTACAACATACCAGAAACAAAAAAGAGCATCTTCATACATTCCCACTCTCTACTATGCCTAGTTCTTCTCCAGAACTCATAATATCCTGCGGTACAAACTACTTGCAAACTTCTGGTCGCAACTGACGAGCCAAGAAAGTTAATATGGTCATCGTTTATAAACGTTGCACCAAAGAAATAGAAAGTATCACAAAACTAAGTTATATATGTGTGGGGTTTTCACAGGCAACTTTTTTCGCAGTGAAAGATCATCTTTTGAAAAGCAAGTTTTAGGAGGGAAAAACCTCATGATCCCCCTCCCCCCTTTAGGCAAAGCACTTGTCAAGAGAATGGAAAGCATCCCAATGGGCATCACTGCTGTGGTTTCAATGGCTATCTTAAAGAAGCAGGTCTTGGTAAAGAGGGCATTCCACTCTTGGGAAAATGGAGGGGTGTGTGTGATGTGCTGTCCATCTTGCTGCAGACTGCCTCATTTTTTTTAAGTGCCTGTTGCCATTTTAACTGAACTAAATAAGGGGTCAAATTTACCTGGTCCAGGTAAACAGTGATAAAACTTTGTTTACAAATCTTCTATGACTCCATACTTGGCATATTCTTCCATTTTAATGAGGCCAATTGCCCTGTGGTATGTTCTTCCCGCCTCATTTGTACATGTTGTAAATTATGATGTATACTCTAGAGAGCATTGGTGTCCTTTTCACACCCAGTCTCAACAAACAGGAAAAAGAAACAAGCATATAGGGGTG
The DNA here is from genome assembly GCF_001447785.1 of Gekko japonicus. Classification (NCBI taxonomy): domain Eukaryota; kingdom Metazoa; phylum Chordata; class Lepidosauria; order Squamata; family Gekkonidae; genus Gekko; species Gekko japonicus. The sequence goes on along the minus strand of NW_015176503.1, from coordinate 148,423 downwards.
AACTGACAAAGTGATATATTTTTTAATTTGGACACTTTTGTCCCATTCATGCCCACTGTGAAAGACCTCCCAAAGGCCTGCATTTTAGCCCTGACAAATTATATTCGCTAGGTGAGAGTGATATCTTGGCCCCTGCCACACGGCAGGGAAAACACCCGGCAAAGTGCGGCTAAATAGAGCCGCACCAAAAAAGAGACGCGCGGGCGGGATCCCACGGATACCATGCATCGCGCGCCGTTGCCCCCCGGCACGCCTGCCACACGGCAGGGAAAACACCCGGCAAAGCGAGGCTAAATAGAGCTGCACCAAAAAAGAGACATGCGAATGGGATCCCACGGATCCTGTGCACCGCGCACCGTTGCTCCCCGGCACGATCAGATGCAGGGGAGGTAGGGATGCTCGGGAGGGGGAGGCTAACGATCTGCGCATGCTCACGCATGTGCAGTTTGGCTGGGGGCCAGGGATTCGCCGGCGGCAAGACACGCCGCCGATCCCACGGCCAGCGATGATACGGACCAAACAGATGAACCACCTAGGTAGGTGGTTCAGTTTTGAAGCGCTTCATCGGGGGAAGGGCCGGATCGGAGACGAGAGCGCAACGCCAGCCAGATGTTGACGTGGGATCGCGCCCGTTTGCTGCGCTTCCAATCTGGCCCACTCCCGGCCCAAAACGCCTCGTATGAACAGGGCCCTTGATTATCATTTTGTATTTTTTATTCTTACATAAGAGGAATGGAGAAAAATAACTGGCCATTTACTTTTACATTGTCCTTTGTTAATATTTATTTAAGACCTTAGTTTTACTCCATGTAGAAGATATCTGTACTAGACAAAAGCTTTTAATTTGAGATTATACTTGTACATTCTTACAGAAAATAAATCAAGTTGTAAATAATTCATCTGCAGAATTAATTGCCATATGATGCAGTTAGGCTGCTAACAGGGCCATCAAATGGATATTTCCCAGGACAGCTACATGGAATGTCTTGGTTCAGAGACAGTTACTTCTGAATATAAGGAAAAGAGTTTGTTTTCCTGCCTGACTTTTAAGAATCCCAAAAGCATATGGGTGGCCATTATTGCTAACCCATATACTTCTGGGAATCTTAAAAGCCAGGCAGGAAAACAAACTCTTGATCACAACAAACTATGGCAAGTCCTCAAAGAGATGGGAGTACCAGACCACCTCACATGTCTCCTGAGAAGAAGGGTCAAGAAGCAACAGTTAGAACTGGATGTGGAACTACTGATTGGTTAAGCATAGGAAAAGGAGTATGACAAGGATGTATATTGTCACCCAGCTTATTTAATTTATATGCAGAGTACATCATGCAAAATGCCGGCCTGGATGAACCACAAACCGGAATTAAGATTGCCGGGAAAAACATCAACAACCTCAGATATGCAGACGATACCACTCTGATGGCAGAAAGTGAAGAGGACCTGAAGAGCCTCTTGCTCATGTTGAATGAGGAGAGCGCAAAAGTTGGCTTGAAACTCAACATCAAAAAAACTAAGATCATGGCATCCAGCCCCATCCCTCCTTGGCAAATAGAAGGGGAAGTCATGGAAGCAGTGACAGGCTTCACGTTCCTGGGATCCAAGATCACTGCAGATGGTGACTGCAGCCATGAAATTAAAAGATGCCTGCTCCTTGGGACTAAAGCTATAGCAAACCTAGACAGCATAATAAAAAGTAGAGACATTACCCTGCCAACAAAAGTATGTATGGTCAAAGTAGTGGTATTCCCAGTAGTAATGTATGGCCGCGAGAGTTGGACCAGTGCCGAAGAATAGATGCTTTTGAATTATGGTGCTGGAGAAGATTCTTGAGAGTCCCTTGGACTGCAAGGAGATCAAATCAGTCAATCCTAAAAGAAATCAACCCTGACTGTTCCCTGGAAGGCCAGATACTGAAGCTGAAGCTCAAATACTTTGGCCAACAAATGAGAAGGGAGCCAAGACCCTGATGCTGGGAAAGACTGAAGGTAAAAGAAGAAGGGGATGACAAAGGATAAGATGGTTAGACAGTGTTATCAGTGCAACGAACATGAAATTAAGAAAAATCCAGAGGACAACAGAAGACAGGAGAGCCCGGCGTAATGGGGTCGCAAAGATTCGGACTCAACTGTGCGACTGAGCAACATCATCATTATCAAATTCTCTAACGAAAAACATAGGGTCTTTTTCATGGAATCTTACAAGGTGGACCAGGGTGGGTAGATTCAGCAGGGTTCTTCTTATACTTTCATGACGGAGTAAACTCAGCTGAAGCATGACAGTGTAGGCAGACTAACAAACATAAATAAAATGATGGCAAAGCCTGGCACTGTTATTATTGAACCCCAGACGAAGAGAGGCATCTATTGATTGGGGGGGGGGATTCTTGCTCTCCATCCCCTTCCTGGTTTTGTACTCTTTACAGCTTCTGTTCCCTCCAAATGTTACAACCCCCAAAAGTCATCATCTCTTTCCACTGTGTGCTTCCCCTCCAGTGATGTAACTGTGCTGCACAGACTAGAGATTTTGTCCGTTCACTACGACTAGAGATTTTGTCCGTTCACTACAACGGCCAGATTCTTCTTCATAAGCAAAAATGTGATTGCACAGCCAAGCACTTACAGGTCAAGCAAGGTGAATTATTGGTGCAGGCTTAACAAAACTTCTTTTTATGCTAACTGCAGACTTATTAAGCATCACCAAGAGAAATATGCAGCAGTACCAGAGGAGGCTGGAAGAGTGCCCTGGTTCCAAAAAAAAAAAAAAATTCCTTCCTCTACTGCCCTGTTCAATGTTCTGTATCAGACAGAGAAGGACAGAGTATCTCAGGCAAGAAAAACCTATTCTGGGCAGCAGTATCACAAAGCAAATATATGTACTATGAATTAAGTCCTGAAGAAAAAATGGTGTGAACTTGGGACGAGGAGATGGGAAAGACAGGATGTCTTATTAGCAGGGAATGAGTCCACATGCAGGACACCATGGGTTGGTCACATGCATCATTTACAGAAGCTAAGTCCATCAAACCATTTAGCCCAGTAACATCAACTCCGCCTGGCAGCAACTCTCAAGAAAAGGTTTTGTCAAGGACTGAATCGCAGACCTTCCCATGCAAGTGCGCTCTGCCCAAAGCCATGGGTCGGTTCCCTGGATCCAAGTTGTTTTTCCCACAGCTGCATAGCAGTGGCAGGGGACTAATTTTTTTAAAGTATCATGGGGCCCAATTCAGATTGAGAACTTGGTGCAGGAGGGGCTTCTGCCTTCCCCTTCTGTGGCATTTTCATGAGCCAAAATGGCCTCAAGGGGTATTATTCACTGCATTTTAGAGCTGCACATGCACAGATTATTGCTCCTCCTCCCCATTATGCACTCCTGACCTAAACTGGGCCCCTGCAGTGCTTTCTAAATTAGTTCCCCATGCTGTTGTGATTAAATTCAGAGTTTAAATTAGGTTAAAATGTCATATTTTTAACACCACCTCTAGTTTGACCCAGGGATACCCTCAGACTACAGAGGAAAAACAATTTATTGCCCTGCCAGGCTGGAGGTAATGCTACTTTTTCCAATGCTGTAATTACTGGGTTATATATATGTATGTGTGTGTGTATGTACAGTGTGTGTGTTTTTGTGTGCTTGCCTGGAAGTCATGGTTGACTTCTGGCGACCCCTACTGGGGGCTTGGACATTTTCCAGAGAGGTGGCTTGAGTAGCCTGCCTCTGGTATTCCTAGGAGGTCACCCTTCCAAGTACTTCCCAGAGTCGGCCCTGCTTAGCTTCTGAGATCTGACAAGATCAGGCTTCACTGGGCTATCCAGGTCAGGGCAAGGATGTAATTATTGTTGAAGTGTGACCAATTTTGTTTACAATGAATATTCTGTAGCATATATGATAATATACTACTAAAGAGTTCAATCTTCTCAATGTTATAAAGTTTAACTCAATGTTAATACATGCTGCTAGCCCTGTCGTGACTATTTCTGTCCAGGTAACACACTTTCTTTTCTTTACAAAATTAGTGTTTTCTATTTTCAACTCCCCCCCAAAAAAAGTCAAAAACTTTAGATACATGTGCCAAGATGGTATAGGCTGCAACAGTTTGCAACTCTTTTCCCTCTTACTAGTATACTTCCCTCTTTAGTACTAGATGTATTTGAAATTTTGCTTGTACAAAACAAGGATTTATACTGTTTAAACGTCAAAAATATGACAAATCACGCCATTTTATATGTAAAGTATTTCATATGTTTCAATTTTTTTATTGAAGAAATGTGACATCTCTATCCTTGAGACACTAATTAAAGGAAATCCTCACACCTCCTCAAGACCAAAGTGAGAAGTTTAGTACACAACAGTGTTAATATTTATCTTGGAAGAAGGGTGCTACACAGCCGCTCTTTATTAACATTTCAGAGAAAGAGGTCTCACCTTAATCTACACTTAAGTGGCTTTTTACAAAATTTACATATAAACGAACACTAAGCAAGCATTCTCTAAGCAGAAGTCACCTGTGTTTTCATACCCAGGATGGATCCTTAGTTTCATCCTGAAAACAAAAAATGTAATTGTGCTCAAGGTGTGACCCCCTAGGATGTGGCCCAGCTTTGGTGCCTACCTCTACCCATCCACCCCTTGTGGATACTGCTTTGGGCTCATTAAAGGAAACATGAGATACAAGTATAAAAAATAAACAAGTAAGTTCAAGGCTTGATTTTATATAAACTTTAAAGAGAACGGCCCTTTTCACATCAACATTTGAAGATAGACTATGCTGTTCTACCATTTCAGATGTATGGACTATATGAAGACAATATTCTATATTGAAGAAGAAAACCAGATCAATTCCTGTCTTTTAAGAAATTCCTTTGGAATAATTTATAACAGGCTGACCTACACAACTCTGCAGAAAGCAAACAGCAAAAAGCATATTTTATCACCTCAATCCCAAATATTTCTGCTGGTGCACCTTCATATAGGCTAAGGTGACAATATTCAAAGACAGACAGAGTTCACAGTGGTGCTGAAGGCAAATTTCAAGAGGCCCAGTTCTTCTGAATCACCAGCTGCACTTCAAACTCTATCAGCATTATGCCAGTGCTACAAGGGACCAAACTAGACATTACATTGAATTAGCAGGGAAGTTCCACTAGACCTTATGAAAGGGGGGGGGGGGGGGTGTCAGTAAATAACCTGTTGCTTTCAGCAGCATCTGTACATTTCTTAGATTATTAGCCTAGTCTTCCTCCATGGAGATCAGTGCAGCAGTGTTCCCTCTAAGCTGAGTTAGTGTGAGCTAGCTCACAGTTTTTTAGCCTCCGGCTCACACATTTTTGTCTTGGCTCAGGAAGGATGGCTCCAGAGCAAACTCATTTATGCAGGAGCCAAATCTCTCACTCCCAACTTTAATGCCAGTAGCTCACAAAGTAGAATTTTTGCTCATGAGACTCCACAGTTTAGAGGGAACATTACAGTGCAGTGCATACTGCCCCTACCATGTATTTTTATCTTCACAACAACCCTAAAAAACTAAGTTAGAAAGAGAGCATGTGACTGGCCCACCAAGCTTCATGGCTGAGTGAGGATTTTAATCCCAGCATCTCTAGTCCTAGTGTGACACTCTAACCCAGGAGCAGGGTATCCCTGTCACAACTGCCAACCAGTGTTCCCTCTAAGCTGAGTTAGTGTGAGCTAGCTCACAGTTTTTTAGTCTCCGGCTCATACATTTTTGTCCTAGCTCAGGAAGGATGGCTCCAAAGCAACCTAATTTATGCAGTAGCCAAATCACTCGCTCACAACTTTAATGCCAGTACCTCACAAAGCAGAATTCTTGCTCACAAGACTCCACAGCTTAGAGGGAGCACTGCTGCCAACACAGACATGCCAGGCCCTTTTGCTTGGCACCCAGGACCAGATCTCAACCCAAACATCCAACACACTGCCAGCCTACCTGGGACCAGTGGTGTGGGAGAAAGCAACAGGAATAGCGTAGGTCTATTAACACCTCCTAGAGCTGGACAGCCACCAGCAGTATTCAGGGTGAATCCCTGGGGCAGGAGCTTTGCTTGCTACAGGCATGTTTGGCCAATAAAACCCCTGTCACCACTTCCCCCCCCCCATTTGATTTGCCAGCACACCAACAACTTCACAGGTAAAAGGCTGCCTACCCCTGCTGTAACTAAAGCCACGGGCCTGCCCAAGGAGGTCAGGAAGGCTCCCACTCTCCTGGCTTTTCACGAACTATGCAGAACTAAATTATTCAAGAAGGCTTTCCTACACAGGCAATAGGGTAGTGCTGTTACAAAAGGCTTCACAAAGTTACTTGGATAAATTGTTGGGACCCTGGTCTACAAAGTAAAGGTAAAGGTTCCCTTGCTCGAAAGCCAGTCAAATCCGACTCTAGGGTTGCGGTGCTCATCTCCGTTTCAAAGCCAAAGAGCCAGCGCTGTCCGAAGACGTTTCCATGGTCATGTGGCCGGCATGACTAAACACCAAGGGGCACGGAACGCTGTTACCTTCCCACCGAAGTGGTACCTATTTATCTACTTGCAATTTCTTGCTTGCGAACTGCTAGGTTGGTCTATACTACTGTGTATAATCTACTGTGGGTTGGCTCCCATTGTGTAATTTTGCATAATTTGACCGTGTAATGTTAAAGATGATGCTTTGCTTCAATTCTGTTTTTTAAACTCCTGTTTGGATCTACAACCCAATAAAATAAACCCAAACCCCATTTCATAGTTTATGAAATGTTCTATCATGTTGATCGTATTTACTCACTCTGTGTATTCCACCTTGAGCCTTAGTGAGAAAGGCAAGCTAGAAATAACGTGCATAAATAAATAATTTTAGCACGCTGTCGAATCTGGCCCATGACCAAACATCATGATGCCGACATTTGATCCTTAATACTTATAAGTTTGCAAAGTAAATCTTAGGGATTTAGGTCTAAGTGCGCAGATCAGTTTCTTCTAATGTCAAACTGTGAGAGGAGCATCTGTATTCAAATATTGTTACACAAATGCTACAATTAAGGCCCCATTATAATGGTATAGAATGACTGATGTGGGGGGGGGGGATCTGCCAGGGGAAACAAAAATCATTGACTTCTCTGTATGGCAGTTTATAAAGTGTTTGAATAACCCATGTTGTTTGAATTATCTAATCACTCCATTATGCATCACCAGAGGCCACTAATTCTCACCCCATGCATAATCAGAGGGAGATAAAGGCAAGCCCTTGAGATAACAATCAACACTTTCCAATCACTAAACACAAAAGGATCTTAGATCGTACTTGGTTTTGTGGACTACAAGAGAACTGAAACTGGAAACCTCCTCTTTTTTTTAGTCTTAACCACACACACAAAAACAGTTGCACACAGAAAATATTCTCTCGAATTATAATCAATTTACCCTGAATATTTTAAGTTTTTCCACTACCACTATATCTTCCGATTACAAGCAGCATAGAAAACAGATCTTTAAAAAGTAGCTGAGTTAAGAATCAAGCAAGGGCTTCATAAATCTCAGTCTCCCGAGCTTTTAAAATTTATCTGGAAGATTTAAATCCCACCTTTCGATCAACTGATCTTCAAAGTGGCTTACAAAAATCTACAATGGTTCTATAGATTAAAACAAGATGGCTTCAAACAGAGTGTGGCTCCTAGCTCAACTCTTGACTGAACAGCAGAAAGAGATGCTGGGATTTATTTAGCTGTTTATCGTATGGCATTTGATTGTTTGATTGGTTCCATGTGTGTCATATAGCCAGGAGATCTTATGATTGTCTGGCAGCCAAAAATTCTAGTTCTTTAGTATTACCCAGGGTGTACCACAAGGAGGAGGGAGATGTTCCTGATGCTTCTGCTGCTGTCCTTATGGGTCAGTCAGCCCAGGAGAAAACAGCCACTCTAGAAGGTCAGTTGTCAAGTAACACCAGTTGTAACGGCCTACAGAGCACAGGATTCCAGGTCGTCTCTTGGAGGTGAAGAGAGATAACAGAGGCCAAGTGATCTTAAAGCCTTTCCCCAGCACTCTGGTGTTCCTGCTGCCCATCTTATGGAGATAGTTTCAGAGAGTAGCCGTGTTGGTCTGCAATAGAACAGCTAGAGTTGAGTCCAGCAGCACCTTAGAGAACAACAAGATTTTGGGGGCATAAGCTTTCGAATGTCACAGCTCCCCTCATCAGATACCGAAAAAGTAAGGCAATACTTTCAACTTATGGAGACATTCTTTAAGGTGACCCACCTTGCAGCATCCCGAACCCAAAAGATCAAGACTGTAGTTGAGTAAACTGGAGGTCAAAAGAAACCCAAACATGCACAGAGCTGCCATCTTTCTTTCTTTTCTTTCTTTCTTTCTTTACAAAAAGTGCACCTGAACCAAGAACTTAATAGCATGCACAAAGATGGGGGGTGGTGGTGGAATTCTCCTTTCCCCCCTCAAAGGGTTTACACAATGCACCTAAACAAAAAAATAAGGCAATACTTCCCTCTGTGAAGGGAGTTTTTCCTCTCCTGTATGCATGACAGTATGCTACCGAATTCCTATGCCTACATTAACTATTATAAGATACAAGATCTGGCACAAACAGATCCCTGAGGACAATTGTCTTCAATCCAGGGGTCATGACTATTTGGAGGACTGTGGAGCCCCACCTGTTGTGTTGTGAGCCCATATATAGTCACTATTTCTCTTAGTGTTGCTTTCTAGGAGGATTTGCTGCTAGAGTGCATGCATAGAAAGGGTCCTCCTCCTCCTCCTCCTCCTGCCTCTCTTGCACACAAGCTAAGACCAGGAGTACGACACCAAGGCAGGGTGGCATGGATTTGCTGTTGTTAGCACAGGCAGGTTCAGAGACATCCTCCTTGCAAAAGCTCTCATTTGCATTTTCAAACAAACAGTTTGGTGTAGTGATTAAGTCCACGGACTCTAATCTGGGAGAACCAGGTTTGATTTCCCCACTCATCCACTTGCAGCTGCTGGATGACCTTGGGCAAGTCATAGCTCTTTCAGAGCCGTTCTCTCAAGGACAGTTCTGGAAAGAGCTTTCTCAGCCCCAGCCTCACAGGGTGTCTGTTGTAGGGAGGGGAAGGGAAAGGAGTTTGTAAGCTGCTCTGAGATTCTGAGTGAAGGGCACAGTATAAATCCAATCTCTTCTTCTTTCTTCCCTCTACAAGACACAGCCTGGTTCCCTCACCACTGCCTACCAGTCAGCCCTTCGATATATGCAAAACTTCTTTATTTTGTTCTTTTCCTCTTTTCATCCCACCCTGCTTTTCAGTCCCCTTCAAGGTTCATATACATGTGTAGTGTAAAGCCCACCCTTGAAATCACTAATTGTTCTTCCTCCTCCTGTAACACAATCCTCAGTTTGGAAAGGCTGAAGATCACCGTCTGAGTGAAGATGACTGGAAGCCATGGATGAAACTGCAAGGAAGGACACAAAGATGAATAAGCCTTGTTTCCCAGTACAGCCACCGGACTTTATAGGTGGGGGGGGGGGAGCTCAGACTAGCCTCTGAAGGGAAAACACACCCTCAGCAAAGTCTCTAAAATGCTATCAGGATTGATGAAAACGAACTGAGCAGGAGGAGGAGGAGGAGGAAGAGGAGGAGATTGGATTTATACCCTGCCCTTCACTACCCAAAGGAATCTCAGAGCGGCTTACAAACCCCTTTCCCTTCCCCTCCCCACAACAGACACCCTGTGAGGTAGGTGGGGCTGAGAGAGCTCTGACAGAAACTGCTCTTCTTCAAGAACAGCTGTGCCAGAACTATGGCTTGTCCAAGGTCATCCAACAGCTGCAAGTGGAGGAGTGGGGAATCAAACCCGGCTCTCCCAGATTAAAGTCCGCGCCCTTAACCACTACACCAAACTGGCTCTCGAAGGCACAACTCCTCCCACATGGGCACACACTCTGGGGCTGCATTTCTGAATGGAGATTTCAGTACTAAAACTCTTAGACGATTACAGGCAGGCACAAAGACCACTAGTACAAGGCCAGAGGCTACAAGGGCATAAGGTCTGCCCCCACCCACTAGTGCCTCTGCATTCAAAAGCACAACCTGGGCAGCAGTATCATCAGTATCCGGCAAGGAGACGCTCCTTTACTAAAGGAAGAAATGCCTTTCATGGGCAGGTGGAGGAACTGATGTTTTCTTGGCCACACAGCCAATACAACTGGAGGGCCAAGGAGAGGTTCTGAACGCCAAACAGACACTGTTCTGCCTCCTTCTGCCAACATAAGGGACTGGGTCAGGATTTTAATGTTGAATGACTGTGCTTTGGTTTTATTGTAAACCATCTTGGGAGTTGTTATGGCTGAAACGTGATCTATGTATAATAAATAAAATAAATAATAGGCTCCAAAGCCTGCGAACCTAATGAGCTGGTTTCTATCAAGGGCTGATGTACACATTCAGAAGTTACCTATAACATACACATATAGGGAATCTTGGGACTGCACTGCTCCGAAGTTCAGACAGTGAATTGCTTTACTGAATGGTGCTCCCATTCAGAATATCAAGGGATAGTATTCTGGACCAACTTTGGCTAATATGCTACTTCTCTAGCGGTTTTGCACGGTAACAATAAAATCACACAATCCCTCCATCCATGTTTCAAAATGGTATGTGAAGAAACACTGAAAGATCGGGCCCAGATTTTAAGCAAAGAAGCTGAAAATATCCAGACTGGATGAGAATGAAAGCTTACCATTTTTCAAGCATTATGGAGTTTTCATGCTGTACAGTATCAGTTAAACCATACTCACCATAACATGCAACTCCCTTGCGTGTTTCGATTAAATATACCATGTGGCCCCAACTCCCCCCCCCCGAATCAATGGCAGCTCTCCACTCAGCAAGTACAATTAGTTTATAACAAAGAATCACTGAAGAGGATCTAATCGGAAACAGGTTTTTCCCCCACCCCAACTAATGAAAAATGCCAACACTATTCCATTGATGTCAGTTAACACAAGTGGCCTTCTTGGATGGATGACTCAAAAAAGAATGGAAGTATCTCAGCACACTATCTGTCACATGTTTAAAATGTGTTGTTTAAATGCATAAACAAAAGTCATTTGAAAACTGTTAACACAACAGGGTAAAACTGTCTCATATCCTAAAACTGTCTTTTTTAAAAGAAAAAGAAAAAAATCTTATAAAAATTATGTTTTTAAAATGTCAAAAGCAAGCATAATTTCATAAAACAGAACAAGTCTGTCTCCTCTCCCCCACCCCATGTCCTTTTCCTCTCTGTGTCCTCCAACACTCAACTTATTTCAATTCCATTTCCTATTTACCAAAACTGAAGGAAATATATTCCTCTAATAAGCAAAGCATCTCCTGTAAACATCTTTTAAAGGATGTTTGTAATGGCCAACATTCCACTATAAAATTTCCTCTTTTTTTCCCCTGCCCTGTTTTTGGAAATCCTTGTTATAAGCTGAGCAAAAATAAAGTATGAGTTCCACCTCTTAATCTGACATGAAGTCTAGATTTCACTCAGAAGCATGCTAAGGTCCTCACAGCTATGAAGATCTTCTGCATCAGCTACCTGCCAGTGCTTACAGTATTTTCCAAATGAATTACTACAGTTTTTCATTGAACTGTACTGTAAGGGAATGTGGAATAAGTTGGTATCCAGTGAAGTGGACCAAACTATTGGAAGAGCCACTTAAATGGAATGAAGGCTTCAATCTTTGCTCAGTTGAGTAGTAGGACAGGAGTAGAATCCACTTTCTTTTCCAATACCCAATAACAAAATTGATGAACTGTTGGGCGTTTGCAGCTAAATGTTAAGAAATGTCAGACTTGTGTAATGTGTTTTGAGATCTCATCAGCATTTAGGAGAATTGTTCCCTAAAAACGTTATGCTGGACCCTGGTATCCAGAACTATTTCTACTGAGTTTTATATCTAGGCACAGCTTAACAACGTGGTCCTAAATAAGAAAATAAGGAAGGCAATGTAGTAACTGAGGTTTGGCTGTGTGTTGTTTTTTTTAATTTGTAATGATGCAAAAGGAGGTTTTGGATCATCATTATTACACACATTTACTAATTGTTTGTGCTTCCAAAAGCTTTGAGAATGGAGCACGTTGTGCGAGACATATTAACAAACCAAGATGACTATTTTTTTAATATGGATGAACCTTCAATCAACCCCACCTGCAAAATGAGGTGGTACAGCCCTAGCATAGGCTTGTGAATACAAGGTCAAATTCTACCCTAGGTCAACACAAGGCCGAACCAAACAAGATGTATATTATCTGCAGTCACCCACATTCTGGAAACTTGGCAATGCACAACATTACCTCCATTACCTAATGTTATTTGATGGCTTGTAGTGGGCCCATGTCAGTGAAACTCATTCAAAGGGCACACCCTGTTTCTGTAAATGCAGTATCATCCAATACTTGAGCCACCCGCCAAGTCTTTCAAAAAAGCTTACGTGTGACCAGAAAAATGAATAAATACATGTGATTCCTATTTATGGCTCCAGGACCAAAGACAATAAGAAGTAACAAGTATAAAAAATGTTGAGCGATATCCCAAATGTTTTCATACTGTAATACACAGGAGAAAGAAGGTGATAGGAAAGACATGTTATTTTGTGGTATTTCCTGACTACTTTTTATATTAAAATTTAAAATTGTGAAGTAGAGGCCAAAAAAGATTTTTTTTTTTGCCAGAGCAAGAGGCTTCAGTGTACTGTGTTTCCCTGACCAATAGGATGATCGGGACAGCACTACTTGATTTGGGTGTGAGAGCATTAGAGATTTGTGATATCTTTGTAATCTATTTATTTATAATTGTACAAGCACAGTAGAAAGTAGACTCTCAAAACAAAATGGGGGGGGGGAGCTGTAAGAGTTTGCCAAGTTGCAGGCTTTGTTCCAAGAGCCAAGTCCAACAGATTCCCCAGTCCAGCTCAATTTACAACTCAAACATTCAAATCCAAATTCAAACTTCAGCTCATTCTTGCTACTTGTCTTTCTCCTACAAACCCTCATCGGTGTTGCATTCTTAAGGCTGGAGAGAGACGTCATACGTCCTTCAGAAGAGGTAAAGTCCTTTTGTCACCTTTCTGATCACACATCAAGTTTGTCAGCAAAATTACATGATAGTCCCATTCATTTTAATTGAACCATTATTTGCTACAAAATCCACTGTATTCTTCACTGAGCTACAGATTGTCTAGTGGAGGAGGGGAGGTACTACCTACTTGAACTAATTCCCCACTTCTTCCTGTTCTAACTCCCTGAGTATGTATATTATACAGTATATTAAACACTGTGTATCATGCATCATTTCTCACACGACCCCCATTCCCACCCATCAAAGCAGATGAGGGGAAATGATAGGAAATCAGAATCTTCTGGAGTAAAGATAGATTCACATAATATAAAGTTCTCATTGCCTCATTAAGTTTCCCAGCAGAGCAAATAACAGCTCTCCAAGGCCATTTCAGTTCATGAAGATGTCAGGTGGGGGAGACACCAAAGCCCCTGCTCCACACATGCCACGGCCACCATCAGAGTACAGCCCCACCTGCCTGGGAAGCACAGACCTCCCAGGACACATGTGGTACAAAGGCTGCCTAGTGTTACATGAACGATATGACTTGAACTATCTGCAAAAAACTGCACTGTTTATTTTCCTATTTTGCATGATTTTAATGAGTTTGTTAGTCATGGAGAAGGCATTACAAGTCACTGGTCCCTTCCAAAAACACTGTTCGGCCACCCTTGCACTTCTGTGACTTCAGCACATATTTGCTACACATCTTCCGACTTATCTCCTTTGCTAGTAATTAGTAACTCGCTTTTTTTAAAAAAAATGAAAGCCAAGAGCACCCCAGGAACCTGAATTCTGCACCTAGAGCCATATTCTGTACTCCTGTGGGACTACAGCACACACTTCTTAGAAGCCTTCTTCCAGGGTTTATCTTGCTCCCATTCTGAACAAATTGTCTGTTATACATGTTATCTGTTTGAATAGGTCATTTAACTGGGGAGAGTTCCACTCTCTCTCATGTTCCATGGTCCTATGATACCAACTTCTTTTTGCCTTCATATTCTCATTCTCTTTTAGAGAACTGTGTTATACCCAACAGCTTATTCTGCCTATATGGATAAAAATCCCTGTGACACACGAGTAGGCCCCACAAAGTCCGGACAGCAGCCTGAGGTAGCATACTGCATGATTAGGGAGGAGGGGGAGGAGGAGGGGGCCCGGAAGCAGCATGACAGGTCTGCAGGGACTGCTGAGGCCAGCTGGCCAGCTGGGGAGTTTAAACGCTGGCTGTGAGAGAAGCAGAGGGGAGGCTGCTGGAGTCCCAGAAAGAGATGCAGCAGAAGAGCTGGCAGAGGGAGTTTTGTGCAGGAGCGATGGCAGAGTGCAGCTGTGGAGAGCTCGCCAGAGGTCAGACAGATGAAGCAGGGAGTGAGAGGACTGAGAAGAAAGGGCAGGACTGGTGTGGTAAAGGGAAATGGACTGAGCAGAAGATGAGAGGACTGGGGGGTGGACTGAAGAGATCATTGTGAGAAAGACAAATGATGCATGGGGGTGTGGCCTGTAGCAGCTGAATGTATGCTCTATGAATGCCTGCTGTAAAATGAAGGTAGAGGGAGGGGTGCACAGCAGAATGCTATACCTGTACTAGAGTGGCCCAGAATAAGCCTGGGAAGTTGGTCCTGCAGATTTGGCAGGCACTCTGGTCTGAGACCACTGCCAAGGTCACGGTTGTATTACTTTTTTAATAAAACTCGCTAGGAAATTGAACTATCAAGCTACACCACGGAAGAGAGGTCACTCTCTGCTTTTTAATTTTTAAGGCAGTCCTCATCAGGAATCCTATTTGCACCCTGGCGAATGGAAAACCATGTTGTTTATTATCATTCCAAAAGCAGAACACAAACTGCAGAATGTAAGGCATGTTGCTTCAATAGAGAACATATGCTACTTATAAACCAAGATGCACAGCGAGTCATAAACAATAGAGTAAGATGCCACAAACAAAGCAACTGGCTCACGTTTCTATCTGAACTTTAACTGGGCCATTTCTCCCCTCCCCCATTATGTTAAAAGGTAACGCTTATTGCAAAAAGATGGCAGGAGCATGACTGGAAGGAAGATACAGCATCTCCCCTGCATCGGTATGATTTACCAAGAATGTTAATCTCAAATTCCTCGAATTCAGCTCAACCACATGGCACGCATTCCCTTCTGTGAATCCCCGGCCCTGCTATTCACTGTGTTCACGCTCAGAAGACCCCTCCCAGAACAGGAGAGACACAGAGGAACTGCTTTTTGATTGTTCCATGCTGCTTTACATAAACTGAGTGTAAATCTGTAGACAACTACAGATAAACACTTGGCTCTAGCAAAAGCAGCCTGTGCATGGAGACAGGCCTCTGATTTTAGGACCAGTTTTACTGCCAAGGAAAAATGCCTAGGAGGGGATCATGTTCAGAACCTGAGGTGTACAGGCACTGGGCTGGATCCAAAGGTTGCCACTCTACCAGTTCAACTGCAGAGGAGAGTGGCAATTCTGCCAATTTTCCCCTCCCAGTCAGACACCAACTATCTCTCTCTCTCTCATACACACACACACACACATGTAGAATTCCAGGGACCTCAGTGAGCTGCAGAAGGAGGGCAGGCATGTCCCTCACTCTACTGCTGGCAGCTAGGATCCAACCCAGTGCTCCTGCTTCCTGCAAACATAGCCTAAGGCTCATTCCAGATCTTCAGGGCAATAGTAACGGGGAGGTATAAGGAGTCCTAGCCCCTCAGGAATATTCCAGAAGCTTCTCTGAATTTTCAGCATTCATTAAAAAAATTACATCTCTAGTCTTTTAACATAATAGTGGTTTGCCTTAGATTGCCTACCGCATAACCCTAAACAGACTTATATCCTTCTAAGTCCACTGAAGTCAGAAGATTAAGGACTACATCAATTGTCTGTTTGTGACAGAGACAAGGGTCCGACTATTTCTGCTTAGCCCTATGAGCAGTTGTCGCTGTTCAGTCGCACAGTCTAGTCTGACTCTTCGCGACCCCATGAACCTCATCACGCCAGGCCCTCCTGTCTTCCGTTCTCCTCCAGAGTTTGCTTAATTTCATGTTCGTTGCATTGATAACACTGTCTAACCATCTCATCCTTTGCCGTCCCCGTCTTCTTTGACCTTCAATCTTTCCCAGCATCAGGGTCTTCTCCAGTGAGTGCTCCCTTCTCATTTGGTGGCCAAAGTATTTGAGCTTCAGTTTCATTATCTGGCCTTCCAGGGAACAGTCAGGGTTGATTTCTTTGAGGATTGACTGATTTGTTCTTCTTGCAGTCCAAGGGACTCTCAAGAGTCTTCTCCAGCACCATAGTTCAAAAGAATCTATTCTTCGGCGCTCGGCCTTCCTTATAGTCCAGCTCTCGCAGCCATACATGACTACTGGGAATACCATTGCTTGGACCATGCGTATTTTTGTTGGCAGGGTGATGTCTCTACTTTTTATCATGCTGTTTAGGTTCGCCATCGCTTTCCTCCCAAGGAGCAGGCGTCTTTTAATTTCATGGCTGCAGTCACAGTCTGCGGTGATCTGGGATCCCAGGAACGTGAAGTCTGTCACTACTTCCACAGCTTCCCCTTCTATTTGCCAAGGAGTGATGGGGCCGGATGCCATGATCTTAGTTTTTTTGATGTTGAGCTTCAAGCCCACTTTTGCGCTCTCCTCTTTTACTCTGAGCAGGAGGCTCTTTAGGTCCTCTTCACTTTCTGCCATTAGAGTGGTATCGTCTGCATATCTGAGGTTGTTGATCTTTTCCCCAGCAATCTTAATTCCCGCTTGTGATTCATCCAGGCCAGCATTTCGCATGATGTACTCTGCATATATATTAAATAAGCAAGGTGACAATATACATCCTTGTTGTACTCCTTTTCCTATGCTGAACCAATCAGTTGTTCCGTATCCGGTTCTAACTGTCGCTTCTTGGCCCTTATACAGGTTTCTCAAGAGACATGTGAGGTGGTCTGGTACTCCCATCTCTTTAAGGACCTGCCATAGTTTGTTGTGATCCACACAGTCAAAGGCTTTAGCATAGTCAATGAAGCAGAAGTAGATGTTTTTCTGGTACTCTCTTGCTTTCTCCATCATCCAGCGAATGTTGGCAATTTGATCTCTAGTTCCTCTACCTCTTCGAAACCCAGCTTGTACTTCTGGCAGTTCTCTATCCATGTACTGCTGAACTCTGGCTTGTAGGATCTTGAGCATGACCTTGCTAGGGTGTGAAATGAGTGCAACTGTGTGATAGTTTGAACATTCTTTGGCATTGCCCTTCTTTGGGACTGGAATGTAAACTGACCTTTTCTAATCCTGTGGTCATTGTTGCGCTTTCCAAATTTGCTGGCATATGGAGTGCAGCACTTTAACAGCATCACCTTTTAAGACTTTGAATAGTTCAGCTGGGATACCATCACCTCCGCTAGCTTTCTAAGGCCCATTTGACTTCGCACTCCAGGATGTTTGGTTCTAGGTCGGTGATCACACTGTTGTGGTTGCCAAGGACATTGAGGTCCTTCTTGTATAGTTCTGTGTATTCTTGCCATCTCTTCCTAATCTCTTCTGCTTCTGTTAGATCCCTACCATTTTTGTCCTTTATCATGGCCAGCTTTCCACAGAATGTTCCCTTGATTTCTCCAATTTTCTTGAAGAGATCTCTAGTCCTTCCCATTCTATTGTTTTCCTCTATTACTTTGCATTGTTCATTCAAGAAATCCTCCTGATCTCTCCTTGCTGTTCTCTGGAAATCTGCATTCAGTTGGGTAAATCTTTCCTTTTCGCCTTTGCCTTCACCTTTGCCTTTATCTTTCCCTCTTTCCTCAGCTATTTGTAAAGCCTCATCAGACAGCCACTTCACTTTCTTGCATTGTTTTTTCTTTGGGATGGTGCTGATCGCTGCCTCCTGCACAATGTCACGAACCTCCGTCCATAGTTCTTCAGGCACTCTATCAAATCTAGTCCCTTAAACCTATTCTTCACTGTATATTCATAAGGGATGTGATCCAAGTCAAACCTGAATGGCCTAGTGGTTTTCCCAACTTTCTTCAGTTTAAGCCTGAATTTTGCAAAGAGTAGCTCGTGATCTGAGCCACAGTCAGCTCCAGGTGTTGTTTTAATTGACTGCATAGAGCTTCTCCATCTTAGAGGGAGGGAGGGAATATAGATTAGATAGACAGACAGACAGACAGACGGATGATGGATGGACAGACAGACTCCGACTATGGACTTTTTGACTGTGCAGTTTGTAAAGAAATAGGCCCATTTAAAAATGGAAGATTTGACAAGTTGTTGATGGAACATTTATGCTGATATTAACACCCCCGCATTGTTGTGCTGGAAATCTAACTAGTGCAGAGATCAGGACATTAATTGTTTTAACAGCTAAAACCCCATGACTTTCATTATGTAACATTAGGTGCAGACCAGGCCTGTAGCTAATGTGGGGCCCGTGGGGCCTGGCACCCTCACATTTCTTCTGGGCCCCCTCCCTCCCAGACTGGCCTCAAATTGAATTAATGTAATTAACTTTGATTTAATTAGCTGTGCTCCTCTCTGAGGCCCCCTCCCCCCAAAACCACTAGCTACAGGGCAGGTGCAGACTGACACTAAGCACATTTACGTTGGAAAGAGTCCTATTAAATTCATTGGGAACATATTTCCGAGTAAGTATTCTTTGGATTACAGAGTTAGAAAAGTTAGCATAACTTGATTAGACTTGCCAGTGTAATCAGGTACGTGACCTACAGATATTTGATAGGGTAGTTTCCCCCCTCCCCCATCCCATCCCCCCCTCTCTCTTACTGTTGTGCATTTCACACCAGGTGGCGACAAGTCTTATGATTGCAGCAGAGGCCACTGAAAGAATATAAAAGAGAATTTCTTTCCTCCCCTCTTCTCTTTTAGTGCTGGCCCGTGAACATACCATAAAAATTGGATTAGATGCACCTAGAGTTGGGATTGATTGCATCTTGAAAGGGAAATTAGAACATCTGAAAAATTCCTTTTTAGATGGAACAGAAGCACAAGAAGGGGGAAAAGTTGGATGGAAACCAGAGGAGAACAGTAAATCACCATTAAAGTTACTTCCTATGGTTTACCATTGGCTGTCAAAGAAAATTGCCTCAGGCTTGTTTATTGCTAATTCTCTCAATAGAAAACTTAAATTTGTGGACTGGCCTTAGAATGGGGTTGATAGCTTTGTTTAGAGACAGGGATGAGTACCTAAAGGTAATGCAAATGACCCTCTTCTGATAAACTACTGAAGCAATTATGAATACAACTTGGAGGATAAATTCAGAGATTACCAATTTTCCTCTCCCCCCAACACACATACATTTTAGCTTTTAGCGGGGTTTTTGAAATACACACACATGCATTTTCAAAGCCCCTAAGACTCCAGTCGTCTCTCCACATCATTCCCAAGAGCAGCCTTTGACAGCACATTTAAGGTTATAGTGACAGGGGAATGGGCAAGGAAGTCTTGCTCTGCTGATGGAAATCAGTTGGCCTCCTATGAATTATATATTCTACAGCAAGTCCAAGTCTGTGTCTCTTAATGTGGGGAATGGCCCTTTAGAGCA
Organism: Gekko japonicus; assembly: GCF_001447785.1. NCBI lineage: Eukaryota > Metazoa > Chordata > Lepidosauria > Squamata > Gekkonidae > Gekko > Gekko japonicus. Next base: position 128,784 of record NW_015176503.1, on the reverse strand, counting down.
GGGGTGTCGAACATATGGCCTGTTGGCCAGACCCAGCCCATCCAGGGCTCTTATCCGGCCCCTGAGCAACTGATTACCTTTACTGCCAGATGACAGTGCCTGTGCATTATGTCCCTGTATACTTTCCCAGTGCTAATGTGTAACAGGCAGTGAAAGTGGAAGAGTGAGCATCAGGGAGATACTGTAAAGAAATACTGTAAGAGTGTTCGTGTTTTAAGTATGTTTGCATTCTGAGTAAAAAATAATATCGTTAATTGAGTTTGCCTGTGTCCTTTATAAAGTTTATAGCTGACATTACATTTTATGGCTCACATGGCCCAGCCTGACAAAGTGACATTTATGTCAGATCTGGCCCTCATAACAAATGAGTTTGACACCTCTGCTTTAAAGTAATAGCAACTGAGTCTGACTCTGTGAGCTCTTTTGAAACTTCTGATGTGGACCATGATGTTGATTTCCCAAGCAACTGTTTTATAAGACCAATATTCCTAAAGAGCACCTCCTCTTCTTATAAATCTTCTGTAGAAACTTTGCCCCAGGTGTCTTCTCTAGCTGAAGTACAATGCACAGCAAGCAAGGCCTTTTCAGTGGTGGTTCCTCAAATGCTCCCCCCTACAAGGCCCACATTGCTATCTCCTTCCTGTTCTGCCAGATATTCCTAGCCTTCTACTGGTTTTGTGTATTTCTTTTTAGAAATAATATTTTAAATAATATCTCATTATTTCATGGCTGTGTTAGTGTATTAACTGTGCATCCACACAGTGGAAAAACAGAATAAAACTATATTATTTTAACTGTGATAATATGGCCCTTGCACCAATATCCAGATTGTACTACTATAACACACAACATGGGGCTGCCTTTGAAGGTGGTCTGGAAATTCCCACTGACTAGAATCCACTGCTCTGACCATATCTTCCCAGTGCTATGGGAATGACTATCTGCCATTTTTTCCAGTCCTATTACAATTGTTCATCTTTAAAGTCCTTTAAAGTCCAAAAATGGCAAAGAGGACCACCTCCACTCACATGAGTCTACCCCAGAATTATAGTCATCATCTGGTGCCCTGTTCTGCGTGCCTTCAATGATGGGGATAAGGCGGACTGGCTTGTAGAACAGGCCATTTTTCATGGTGGGCCTAATGCTGTGGAACTCCCTACCTCAGGAAGTTCATGAGTGGTGCTTTTTTTGTGTATATTGACACTGCTGCAATTATTCTGTTGACTGTCTCTAGAGATAGGTTTTATTGTTTTGATTGGTCTATATTCTTAGTCATACTTGGGGTTGAATGTGCCAAAATAAAATAAAATTTATATTAAGGAATGCTGCCTCCATAGAGCAATAACATGACCAACATGGTGTGTTGACCCTAGTGCTGATACAGCTAAATATGAGTAGATATGGACCCGCTCATTTAAGAACATGAGTCGTAAGCAAACAAGTCAAGCTGGTATGAAAACAGCCAACTGGTACTTCTAGACAAATTTCCAATGCCAAAACGCAAGGATTTACACCGTGTACATTGATTAACCTTTTTAAAATGTATTTATTATCTCTATAATTCAGTGAGAAACATAAAATGGCACATAAAGTCAACTGTAGAATCAGTATTAAGCCATTGTTGAGAACTAAACTGTAACAGTAAAATGCTAATTGATGTGAGGTAATTAGGAAAAGACAGACTTGCAAAATTCTCAGAAACCTCTGTTCCTAGTCACTCTGTCAGTCAGAGATCAGCAACATCATAAAAGTCTTTGATGGCATCTCCTCTTCTAGACCTAAATGAGGGATCATTTGACCCATGTTTGCGGTGAGGAGCAAGAGAAAAAAACAAGGATTAAATTAACAGGAAATCACAAGACTTCACTCATCCCATCCAAGTAATATTTCCACTGCCTACAGATCAGAGAATCTGCATTCAACTCAACAATTTACTGTTATGGAACTATTCCCATAATCCTCCCAATTGAAAAATAAGCTTACCTGAACCGTGTATATTGTGACTGTGGATGGCATTACATATCTAAAGGGCCATGAACCAAGCCCTGAGTATGAGGTATGGATTCCAAGGAGCCCCTCCCTCCAACAGGGCAATCTGCACAGTTTGACAAACAATCCAAGGAACTGTGGAGGAGGGGATGAATGCATTGGTACAAACGCAAAGATTTCTGTGAGCCCCCAAAAGAACTATTTAAATCACGGTCCATAATTACAAAGCCTCATTTCCTCATATATATACAACCTTGCACTTCAAGAATCTAAGGCCTCACTCTGAGATTAAAAATCTTTTGTCAGGCATGTACAGTTTTAGATTACAGGTGGGGGTTCACCTGTTTGAATGTTCCTCCGTGTCAAGGAATTGCATTCATTACATCTAACTCACCACAAATTAATATTGTTATATTTGCTTCAAGTTTCCCTGTTGCTTATTAATCTGTGATGCTAAACAATATTCATTACATCAATAACTGCCCCCCCAAAAAAACACATCTCTTTACCTTTTTTAAAATAGATTTTTATTTCAGTTAATGAACTCACAAACATAAAACATGAACTACAATCATATATTCATCTAAATCATACATCTATAATCATCCACAACTACAACTGTCTACAATCAAGTCATACATAAAATATAAACATAATCATCTGAGTCATACCAAAGAAACATAAAACATAAACTACAATATCATATAGTTTTCAATCAAATCATATACCTGTATAGAACTTGCTTATATGTGTTCTTAATTTTTCACTTCTATTTAAATATCTTTATTCTAGCTTTTCTATCTTCATATCTAATAATAATTTTATTACAAATATATTTGCCAATCTCTTTTTATATCATTTTCTGTTTAATTTAAATTTATTCTTAATTATTTTTAATTTTCAGCTATATAATAAAAATACTCTCAATTTTTAATGAAATTCTGAGATCAGCCTATTTTGTAAATAATATGTTGGTTTTGCCATTGTTGTATATTCATATAGTTTATTCTTCCATTCCTTCAAATCTGGACATCTTTCTGCCTTCCATTTTGCTGCAAATATTACTCTTGCCGTGGTTACCATGTACTTAAGTAATTCACATCCCTTTACCTTGACTTTATGCTTATGAAGTTTTTAAAGATGACCTACCAGCTTTGCAATCTATGAGTCAAATTTTGAAAATTATCCTCACGCACAAACGCAGAACACAGCATATACATCTTAAAATGGCTTTTAAGTTTCATTCTCTGGCTTTCTACGCTTCACCTCCCCCACTCCCTATGTTTTTAATGAATCTAATTGAGCTTCTTGAATGGCAGCAAACTACCGTTTATTATCTCCCTCATCAGGTGATCAATGATTTCATTAATAAGACAGATAACAAGACTGTCATATCATCGACACTGTTATGAAAGATGATCCCGGCTTCCTGCTCCATTTTCCAAGGTCTGGGATTCTCTGTGGCAGCTCTGAATCCATTCAATATTTTCCACAGACAGAGAAAAGTGAAAATCCATTTTGAAACCAATTTCAATTAGGATCCAATAGCTGTTATCACAGGTGTCGCAGAATGGGCCCGTAAGTGGAAATGTCGCCTATCCATTCTGAAATGAAACCTTATCAGAGGCTACAAAGATGGCTGAGGACAGCCTATCTGTAAATTACTTTTCACCCTGTGTTAACTCAACCCTAGTTCTGTCATATGGAAGCCTTTTCCATCCACTTGTTATAATCTAATGACTAACTAGACCTTGCACCAGGATGACTTTTATTCTGCCCTGGTTCCCCTGCACGAACATGGTGACAAATGCAAATAAAGCCAAAAGGATGCCAGACGTGCCAACACATTTAGCAAGAGCATGTCAAGCTCCCCTACTTTATTGGGAGGGAAGTAACAGCCCTTGCATTCTGCAGCCCGTCTCCACCCATTGCATTCCTGGTGATTTTTCAATTGCAAACTCCAAGGCCCAGTTATTTCATTAATTCAGCACCCAAGTAGTGAGGCTTTTCTCTCACATCTTTCAGTCTCCTTTTAGAAAATTATCCCATGACGGAGGATTTATTCAGTCAAAGACCTCGGACTTTGAGAGGCAACAAAAGAATCAAGAGACTTTCTGGTCCACCTGCCTGGCGAATGATGAGGCAGGGAAAAGCCTCCCCTAGAGAAACCAATCAAACCATTGTGTGGCGCAGTCAGACCTTTTCAACTGTCAAGCCAGGAGAGCAGGAAAAGAGATGAAAGAACTCAGGATGAAGCTACCATTTACAGAACCATGTGGGAATGGTCTCCAAAGATTTAATAATTGGGACGGAACTCAAGAAAAAGAAAGAAAGAAAGAAAGAAAGAAAGAAAGAAAGAAAGAAAGAAAGAAAGAAAGAAAGAAAGAAAGAAAGAAAGAAAGAAAGAAAGAAAGAAAGAAAGAAAGAAAGATGCATGAGAGAAAAATGAAGTAAGAAAGAAAGATGCATGAGAGAAAAAAGAAGTAAGAAAGAAAGAAAGATGTATGAGAGAAAAAAGGAAGTAAGTAAGAAAGAAAGATGCATGAGAGAAAAAAGGAAGTAAGAAAAGGAAAGAGGAATGTTCACAATCAATGTGAGAAAACCTTTTGTGCAGAATTTCCTGCAATGAGAAAAAGAGAGATTTTAAAATACGAACTATGGTTTTGCAAATTTGAATTTATACTGGTTTTCTGGAAACAGAGAATACAAATACTGCAGGTGTAACCTAATGAGATTATACTTTCCAGCTCTTATAAAACACGATACAACCTTTCGGTCCGCATCAATGATTATGCAGGATTTTAGAATGAGGATTTCAGGCTTCTTCGGTTTGTTCAGAATACCATCCACATGCAAAGCATGTAAAGTATTCAATATATAAGAAGTATGAAATCAAATCCAGGTCGTATCATCATAACTTATGTGGCTGCAATCATAAATAAAGATATAATATATAATAAGCAAGCCCACTGAATTCAGCAGGAATACTTGCTCCTAAGCAATTTTTTTTTGAGGACCAGGCTGTGAATGTTCTCTTGCTATTCTATGGGTGTGTTCAGATTCTGAGTGGCGAACCCTCTGTGGAACTGTCACTCCCAAACTGAGTTCAAAGAAACTCTGTTTTGCGCGTTTAAAACAGGAGCTGACTGAGCACAGCACTAACTGGCGGGTAATCTTCCCTTTCTCATCCAAGTAGTTTCTTTAATAAGGTCCTTTTAAAAAAAAAAAAGTGGCAAAGGGCAACAAACGAATATTAGAATATTTGTGTGTTTTCTTAAAAACAAACTGCTCACCTAAAACGGGGGGGGGGCAGGCTCCTGAGTCAGCATTCAATTTATTGGCCAGTATTTTCTGACAAAAACACTGCAAAAGCAGGAAGCATCCAGGCTTGAGCTGCAGGACAGGGGAAATTCCAGCTTGCATGTCTGTCCTACACAATTTTCACTTTAAAGGATACAAGTTCCTTAAACTGAGACCCACTGAGGACCCAAACCTCGTAACCTAATTTGCATATTATGCAAACTGTTTGCTAATTATGCTAATCTAAACACATTAACTGTTGCATTATCTACCAGTTAAGTTCAGCTCTCCTCCTGTTAACCACATGCAAAAAAAAAAAAAAAGTTGGGGAGGGGTTACAGAAACCTCCTCTCTCCCTCACTCTTTGCTCATGCCAGGATTTACTCAGGCTTCTCTTCTGGGACAAAAGGAAAGCCTGCTTGAGAGAAAGAACACTGGAGCAAGCCCCTGGGCCTTTGGGGCTCTAATCTTGTGGCTGTAGCAGTACATGGTTCTGCATCACTTCAATCAATGCACAGACAGAATTTCCTGTGTAGGAGGTTCTTATTTGTTTTTCTCTCGAGTCTCGAATGCTTGACCATTACATACTCAACACATACAAGCTTGTGATGTTTTACCCTTAGTTAGCAGAAAGAGAAAGTCCACATAGGCACTGAACTAAGATTTGAGATGCTGTCCTATGCAGACCAACATCCTGCTGATTTCAGTGAGGTTTCACTGGTTTCCAGGAAACTCACTGTCACTTAAGCTTGAATAGGACTGTGGCCTTAAAGTCAAATCCTAACTTTATCCAAAGTAAACCCTGTATATTCAGATTGTAATTACTTCCAAACTTCCTTAAAAAACACACTGAATGCAAGAGCCCTGGTGGATCAGACCAGTGGCCCATTTCGCCCAGCATCGTGTTTCACACAGTTCCAACCAGTTGATCTGGAGAGCCAACAAACTGGACACAAAGGCCAAGCCACCATCTGCCGCAATATTGCCCCCTTTGTCACCGTGGCTAGTAACCATTGATGGACCTCCATGAATTTGTCTAACTCCCTTTTAAAACCATCTATGGTCATGGTCTTCATTATATCCACTAGCAACGAATTCCACAATTTACTCACACATTGAGCAAAGAAGTGTTTCCTTTTGTCTGTCCTGTACCTATTGCCCATCAAATTCCTTGGGTACCACCGAGAAATGCCAGTCAGTCTGGCTATCTTGACTTGGTAGTACACTATCTAAAATTATTTTCTGGTTTTAAAAATACATATTGTTTTTCAGCTTCTCTGAATCTCACAGATAAAGCTGCAAAGGGGATTAACAAACCCTGCTCCTTGGTTATTTTTTTTTTTAAAGAAAAAAGCTCCATTTTATTACATTATTGTTTTGTTTTGGAGGATAATTTGGATAATCAAAAGGCACACGATACTCTCTTTAAACCTACTTCCTTTTAGAAGCTAGTTAAAGCCTAAGTAGGGAGCTACCAATTGCTGCAGCAGACCCTCCTGGCAATAGGGAAGCAAACATTCCCTCGGGCTTCCCGTACCTGTCAATCACAGCTGTAACTTCCACGGTTGGCTAAAATAAAAGGGATGGTAGAACAAATCTGTCTCCATTGCACACACAAAAAACAACAGAAACTATCTTAATAGTTTACTTTTTAGGTCTGGATCAAGAAGGTCTAAATATCTGCTTTTTAAAAAATGGAACCTGGAAAACTGTCTAACAGTCCAACCAGGCAGGGGTGGCATGCCCGGATTCCACATAAAACCTGGCCAACTGGGAAATACCGTAATCCTAAATGTTCCACACTTCTGTTCTGTTTGGATAATCCCTCACAAACACAAAGCACTCATACTCTGTTCTCATGCTGAGCTGCCCAGTAGTCTACACACAAGGCCAGAGAACACAGCCTATGGTCACAGGCTCTATTGTCGTGCAATGAGAAGAGGCCCCCAACTTTGCTTAGCATAACAGCCAGGCACTGTATTTAGCATATAAATTGAACAAGCCCCATATACTTCTATCTTTAGTGACCCCTCTGTTCTAGACAACATCTACTGCAAACTCCCTTAAAGATTTAAATAGTAGAGTAAGAAAGAAGAGGTGGTAGACTTCAGCAAAATTACCCAGAATGGACTATTTGATTAAAAGAAAATTCATATGTTCATATGTTCAAGAAGGTACCATTTAAAATTCAGAATTGGTTCCCCCACTCAACAGCCCACTATCCTGTATTCATCCTGGCTACAGAACATGTCAACCAGTTACTAGTGTATGCTACGATTCAGAAGACGTTTTAATTATGTCATCATACAGCATCCCTAAAATGTTGAACTTGGATCTGAGAGACCCAAGTTCAATTCCCACTTTCACCACAAACTCACAATGTGAATTTGAGCTATTCGGTCTCCTGCTCTCTCCAAGTCAATTTCCCAACAGTAAAGTAGACATAATAGCGATCTACTTCACAAAGCTGCTGAAATCAAAATATAATGGCCATAAATGCAGCACAGAGATAAGAGTGTTCAAACCTGTTGAAATTAATAGGCTTAAGGGCACCTAACACTGTATTCACTGGATTGTGGCCAATATAGATTGCAATATTTACGGTATTTATACCTTTCAGATTTACAGAAAATGATGGAACAATTCTGAAACAGAAAAATACAGAACACCTCCAGACTAATAAAGTTGCACACCATTTATAGCACCATTAAGCAATTTAACAAGAATTCACCAATTAACTTGCTGAACAAGTTTGTACAATTGTAGACCCGAATGGTATCAGGACTTGGCCCACAAAGGTTCCATGTGTTTTCTTTTTCAGAAAACCAGCTGCAAACCATTTGTGTGAAGTATTTTTCTTTCTTTCCCCCCTTAATGTTGCTTAAAAAACTTATATTAGAACACTGGAAAGATAAATGCCCACCTCTGAGAATCCAATGGACGGAATACCTTTATCAACATTTGAATGTATGACATATAGACGACAACCGCACACGGACATTTTTTAGATATTTGGAAATGTTTCAGAGATGCTAATCTTTAGATTTACCACCATTGTTTTTGTATTATATTTTTATTTCTTTTTGTTCAGGGTAATTAAAATGATTTTTTTAAAAAAGAAATACCTGTATGAAAGGAGGGAAATGCTGAATCCTAGATTTCCAGCGCACTCTTTGAGTACTGATGCTTTTATCGACAACAGCCCATTCCACTGACAATTGTATTACTGCCATAATATTTCCTATAACACTGTAGTAAAGCTTTGCTATCTTGGTAGTGCAGTGGTGAAAGATCATTAAGAAATCCTCTCTCTTTGGGGATGGCTTCACCTGGGATCATCGCTGAATGGAAGCCAATCCCTTTAGCACAGTATTACAGAAGTCATTTGAACTTCAGCTGGTGACAATGACCTTGCTACAGAAAATCCAAAATTCTCACACTCTTAACTTCACTAGCCTTGGAGTTTTGCGACTCAATTTGTAAACCCACACAGGCAATCCCTTTAACCCCTTACAATCAGCACCGTAAGATTTGCCTTTCAAACCATTCCTAATTTTATTCTACACATATCATGTTGAAAAGAGGTTTAATTAAAGTACTCCAACTGACCCCGGGGATGTTCCTATATTTGTAGTAGAGTTTGCTTTTATACCCCACTTTTCTCTACCCTAAGGAGTCTAAAAGTGGCTTACAATTGCCTTGCCTTCCTCTCCCCACAACAGTCACCTTGTGAGGTAGGTGGGACTGAGAGAGTTCTGAGAGAACTGTGTCTGGCCCAAGGTCACCCAGCAGGTTTCATGAGGGAGGACACGTGGGGATTCAAACCTGGCTCTCCTGATTAGAGTCTGCAGCTCTTAACCACTACACTAGATGGCTGGTCAAAGGCAGGGAGGAGAAGTTCAGTTACTTAGGAATGCTTTGTTGAATGGATGAGTCAGTCCCCCACCCCCTTTATATATCCATGGAGGAATACAATTCCCACCAACCTCCTTGACCCACTATGGGGGACTGATACTTTAGAGCAGGGTTGTCAAACATAAGGCCCGGGGGCCGGAACCAGCCCATCCAGGGCTGTTACATGGCCCACAAGCAACTGGTGCAAGGGAAGGAACAGAAAGCTGCCCGGGGTTGGGTGGGCGGAGCCACTCCAATTCTGGCTTCAGCACAGCAGAACAACCTCGTCTAAAGCCCTTCACTTCAGGGACAGCCTCACTGGTAAGTTTGGAGACACTGCAGTGCCATTCATACCTCTCCACTCAGCCTGCATCTCCACGGACGCCATCCCAGATGGCCTCAGGGATCAGCGTTTGCACATGGGGGGGCGCACATGATCCTCTGCTGGGGCATGGGAGTGTCTGCCCAGTGCTGCACTGTTGGGTCTCCAGTCTGCCCATGTGAGTTTTCCTCTGCACCCCCCCTCCCAGCCCATGGGGTGCTACAGAGAGGACACACCAACTCGGAGCTTACCAGTTCCTGTCCTTTATAAAGTTTGTATCTCCTATACTTGGCGTTACGTTTTATGGCACACATGGCCGAGCCCAACAAAGTGACATTTATGTTAGATGTTTGACATCTCAGCTTAAGAGTGTGAGACTAAGATCTGGGAGATCTGAAGTCTCTAACCCATGGTGAAGTTGACTGGATGACTTTAGCCAGTTACATTCTCACAGCCTAACCTAACTCACTGGATTGTTGGGAGGACAAAAGGCAAAGGAAGGGACAACAATGTACTGTGCTCTAAGGACCTGGTAGGAAGGGCAGAATAATAATGTATATGGCGATACATGCCTCTTGTGAGCAACATCATGGAGGATGCAGCAATCATTTGACTCAAGATACAAACAAAGGGAGCCTCAAAGTGTCAACCACAGTTGAAGCCAGGCCTAAGGACAGGATCAGAATTTTGGAAAGCAAGCACGGCTGAAGCTACATTCAAGTCAGCACTCAAGCTCAGTCTCCTCCACAACTCCTCCAACTTTACAGTGAAAACCAAGAGGCTTTGTTTTGTGTTAACTACTGCACAGCAAAGGCAGCAAGTAAGCCCAAAGCTTGAATGACAGAATCTGGTGGTTCTCTCTCAGAGACGCTCTGAAAGACTGAACTAAAATATTCACTACCTATAATCCAGAATGCATGTTAGAAAAGTAACACATTTGATTATCACTTAGATACTAGGGCAAAACTAAATGTTATGACATTCACAGGGCTGCCTATGAAAAGAGCAGACCAACCACAAACTGAACCTTATGTATGACCCAGGTGTACACCTATATGAGCCTGTGCATGATTCACCTAACTTCTGCTCTCTTCTTCTTCTGGAAGGGGACTGCTTTACTGAAGTCAAGCAAACTGCATGTATGCCAATATGCCCGGATTGCACGTGACTTCCTATACGCAACAGCATGCATGGACAATCTCAAGGCCTGCTCAATACTTGATCACTGCAGGCTGTTACTGGGAAGGTGAATGTCTGGGCTGCCCCCTAATCATTACAGTATGCTGTGATCATTAAATACCACAATCAGTATACAGTAACTAGCAATCCTGCGTAGCTTTTGACTTCTCCTCACGATATCAAATATGTGAGAGCCTCCCAAAAAAGGGGGCAATAGGATGAATAGCTATTTTTGTGGTATGCCTGAAAGCAGAAAAAAAACTGTAAATGTATAAGCAAAGGGCTAGGAAATGTGATTCCTACGAAGCAGGATTCATAGGAATTTTTTTCCTCCATGATCCTCAAAAAGTCTCCTCTTCTAAAAAGGCCAAAGAGAACAAATTGACTTCCTCTCCTTTATTCATCTATCAGGTTCGGTTTCAAGTTTCTTCACCAGTAAGATAACCATTTCTGCTTTCTATCACATTAAAGTATGTTCTCAATAACTATCTGATTCTGATAAAGGTAGTCAAAGGCCACAACCTACATATGTTAATAATTAGCTCATTCTTTCTTTTTTTCCTTCTTTTAAGGCAGAATAATAGGTTAATAAGGAATATCAGATTACTCTAGAAAGAGTTCATGGGTCAAAAAAAAAACCCTAGACACAACATACCCAAATGAAAAGAAGTACTTGTCTATCAAGCAACTGAAGAGATAGTCAGATAATACTTACAGAGTTCATGGGGCGGCTCAGCTCAGACCCCTTCCAGAACAGGCATATATGAGTGCAACTGTGCATTAACTAAGCTGCTTTTTTTTTTTAAAGCCTGCAATTCCAGAAGCAGGAAGTACAAATGTATAGGAGACATGCAAACAGCAGTAGCGAGACAGTAACATGAAGCACAGCAAAAGTGTTTATCCCCTGACGACATACAAGCCTCTTGCAAGACATTTAAGAATACTGGAGGTCCCAGATTACGCTGGAGAAACTATCACATGTCAGTGTAATACCACAAAATCCTGAAAATCCAAGTCTAACTTAAAGGTATTTAGTAATTTCCAGTACAACCCTAAAATAGAATTACTCTTTTCTAAGCCCATTGGCTATGCTTATGAGTGCAGTAGTAAAACTGTTTCTGATAACTGAGTACAGTTAACCTCACTCTTCCCATGGAAACAATTCGCCCACAATGTCTGAGATGCAAAGTTCACAAGTTACTATCTGGGGAATATGAACCAGCCAAGGGAGAGCAGGATCATGTATGCTGGCCCCAGCCCTGCCCTGAGTGAATTTGGTATAACTTGTGAACAGAAGTCACTATACCACCACCGTCATGGTATCTTAGAGGCCCTGATGAAGATCCTGGAATATGTAAAAAAGATCTGATAAACTGTCGCCATTCATGGGAGTACCACCTGGAACTGTGTTGGATATCAGTGACTGAGCACCGTTGTTGTTTTTAAGTGGTTAGTTGTTTTTATTATGTTTTAGATGTTTATTTATGGCACGGCTGATTACCTTGCCCTTGTGAGCCGCCCTGAGCCCATTGGCGAGGGCGGGATACAAATGTGAAAAATATAATAAATAAATAATAAATATAAATAAGTCTACATGCATGCAAATGCAGAGGCACAGGCCTTGCCTGCCTGATCAGAAACCCTGGCAAATGCAGAGTCCTGACTGTGTGCAAAGTACCTACGCACATTTTGTACACATTTATGCTCTGGTCCATGCAGTAAACACACATAGGACGCTTGCATGTTGCCATTCCTCCAGTGACTTTCCCTGAACTGTACACCTTATGAACTTTCCTAAACTCCCCCCCCCCTATTGTAAGTACACTGCATGAGGATTCCAGTTGACTCCGGCTCCCTGCCATCTGTTGGATCCCACTGCTGGAGACAGGACGAGGGGTTAGATGGATTTTGGGACTGACTCAGAACAACCACCTTCATTTTCCTAAAGCTTAGGGAATGGTATGGGTGAGCACTGAGCGCCCCAACAGTACTTTCTCTTCCACTGAAACTGGCTACATAGCAGGGAAATGGCTAACTGCATGACATCATTTAAACTTTTCCAGACTTTGCACCAAACACCAATAAAACATGGACACCATAAACATGTCTGCATTCTTACATAAACCTCGTAAGATACCCTCTAATTAACAGGAAGAGATATCGAAATGTGGCCAGAAAGATGCACCTTGCCAGCAGCACAGTTTGCTGAGAGCCTTCTTTCCCAGCTGACTTTACCTTGACTTTTGCTTCCACATTTCTGAGACACCAGGAAATCAGACCCCGCAACCAATGCCTTAAAATGGTTGGAGAATCTCCAGTAACACTTTCTTTTATATACTTCCTGTTCCTGGAGACTACTCCAGTTGGAAATGCTGCAATTAAAAAGATCAAGAAAAAGAACGAGGCCAACAATCTCCAAAAGTTTATTTAATTTTCAATAATGAAGCCTTGCTGTTTTCCAGTAGAACAATTTGAAAGAACTGTTGTAAGCATGCTTTCATTTATTTTTATTTTTAAATGACAAGTTTCTGAGTATGGGCTTTCCAACTTCTAACCTGTGCCAGTATTAGTTCCTTTATGCAAGTTCCAGCCTGGAGCAGATTTTAATGGTTGAGATTAAATTAAGATTTTTTAATGGAAAGGCTGGCAGTTTCTGAACACATTTGGTGCTATTTTAACCCTAGAGCAAAGTTTGTGGTTAGCCAAATGCAATGCCAATATTCTATAAGGGGACAGCACTTGGCACATACATATTTTTGGGGAAACAGAACTCAAGGGTATTAACAGGCTTGTGTGGAAGAGACACGTGCATGCTCCGCATCCTTGTTCAACACAAAACCTCATGTACCTGAATCCATCCTGCAGCAATCTAGATTGGGTAGAGTTCTGCTCTTACTTGTTACATCCATGGGAGCTTAAAAGACAATCCGGATAACTGGTATACGAGTTGATGTCAGGATTCAAACCTGCTGTAAATCATAAAGCTGGGGAGATACCAGACATTCACCTTGAGTATCACTACCTAGCACTGGGTACCTCCATGGCAGCCAACCAGATTGGGAAGGAAGCCGGGATCACCGGTCTCGGCAACAAGGAGAACACTCTTCTGTGTTCCCTATGTCTTTCCGGATCATCTAAAAGCCCATAGGAGACAGCCAGATGTCGTTGGATTCTCTTAAGGAGGGTGTGATAGAGACTACTATCCTGACTGTCCCCAGCAACTGATACAGTACTCATACGGTCATAATATTCTATTTAACCTGTCACAAGTAATAGGTATTTTTTTAAAGCCATGTACTGCTAGTGCCTCATATCCATCTACATGTAGTTATAACAGCATTTTTTTTAGAGAGGGGTTCTTTCCTTTGTATGATAGAAATCTGTATAAAACCCTTTAAGAGATTTCAACCAATTTAACTGCTCATGCCTTTTAGAAAGTGGTGGCTGAGAAAGTGCACACCTGCACCACAAACAGCTGTCACTCAAGTAATATGTTACCCTGCAAACTTTGCTAATGACTGTGCTGTCCAGGAAAAAAAAAATCACTGTTCGGGGTTTGTTTGTTTGTTTAAGACAGGTTTATGAGGTGATGCAAGTATGGCTGGAAGATGTATGCAGGGGTTTATTTGGCAAAATACGCCAGTAGCCAGTTAGCACACTCTGAACAACCTTACCTTATTTCTTGGGGGGGGGGCTATCTATCAAACAAATAAGAAACATTCTGTGCATCCAGGCCTTCCACTAAATAGCTGCAGGGGTTTTTTGGTTGTTTATATATGTGTGTATTTGTATACACAGGCTGCATTTTACAAAACTGTATAGAGATGACAATAGCAATTATACCACTATTACAAAAAATGAAATCATTCGTGGTGGGAAATAGGCTTACGTCAATAGCAGCTGAATAGAGATTAAGCAAATTATGAAAATATTTCTGAAAACATGCATTTTCAAATTTTGGAAATCTGCAAAAAAACCTTGAGAACATCCTTGATTTTGGTATCAATTTACTAAATCAGCATCCAATCTCAGCAATCCACTTCTGTGAATAACAGGGACATTGTGTGTATGGTACAGCTGTTTTATACACAAAATCCCCATGGATCACGGTGTCTCCTGCTCTGGCTTCCACGTATAGGATCCCACATGGGACCCTACTACATGAATAGATTTGTCTTCACATTTCTAACTGTGGGACATATATAAATAAGCACAACAGCAATACAGAAAAGTTCATTTGGTAATCACAAGCAGGGATATGTTTTACGACCAGTACAAACATGGAGCCATATCAGAGTGTGGCATTATTTATTTTATTTATTTATTACATTCGGTTTATATACCGCTCAGACCCGAAGGTCTCAGAGCGGTTTACAGATACGTTGCAAGTGCAAGTTAATTCCCTAGACTATGGCCACATATGTTACAGGGGGCGGGGCTGCCTACCGGCACCCAAGTGGTGGGTTAGCTGTTCCCCGGCTCTCTCCCGTGGTCCACTGGGGTCGACGTCCCATTCTTGCTGTCTAAGGCCAGTCTTCTCAGCTCCGTGATCTTCTGGCGCGCAGCCCGTAGCAGCCCCGGCCCGGCTATGTCCACATCCGGCTCCGCCACGCCTGTGCTTTTTACGTCACCGCGGGCTCTTCCGCAATTTGCAGTGACATGGAGCCATATCAGAGTGTGGCATTAGCAACTTGCAGTGTAGTTTTGCCACAAATGAACCATGAAGTTGGTACTATTTTATTGTTTCAAAAACATTAATATTAGGGCTGTCAATATCTGAAGAAGTTTAATTGACCAATTTCCTTTTAACCAATTCATTAAGATGTTATATGTCCATACATTCACATACTTTCAAAATCAACTTTTCATTGCTTTCTCTTCTTTTATTTTGTAGAAATATAGGAAACAGATAAAATCCAAATTAATTTTTATAAAGCTGCCACTGGTGGATAGAGGGATGAGCCATCTTAAATGCAGTGTACTATAGAGTGGAAAAGACTATCAAATTAGACTAAAGAATAAACAAAAGTATCCATAGCCTACAGTCCCAGCAATCAAAGCTGGCCCCACTAATCATTCAACTAAAGCTTCAGTTGATTAATCTGCCGATTAAGCTAAAGTTTACAGCCCTGCACAGCTACGAGGAACAGACTATGAGCACAAGATAGCCAAAGTCTGCACTTTTAGGTCTCAAAGATTACAGTGGAGAACAGCTAAGAAACTGCTTAACTTTAGAGAGTTCTTTTCTGTATTTATTTTAGAGCCCAGCTCTGCTGAAATCCATACACAAATGATTAAATTAAGACTAAAGTGCCATCATTAAATTTATTCCTGGGGCTGCAAAAAAATCCCTAGTGTCAGGTAACCCAGACTGATGACTGCACATGGGAATTGTTCTCCCACATAAAGACCTACAGAGCTGAAGGCTACCGCAACACACTTTGAAAGAAAGGGAAGACCGGCATATGGGGGGGGGGGGGGGGATTTTTTACAACAATGATTTAAGCAAATGATTACATTAATTGTGTGAAAATGAAGCCAAGTCCCTCCAAAACAGCACAATATTATTACAGTGAAAACAGTATTTATTTTGTGTGCTAACCCAAGGAACATTTCCAACATTGTTACATATTAGGAATGTTTTACTTGTATAAATCATCTTTCCTCAGAGGGTCTGGGGCAACTATACAGGCATTAATGAATTTCAAATTCACACCTCCCCAAAGGTAATTAATATCCCCATTAACCACATTCCAGATTATTACACAGGTGCCTGCATAACTGGAGCTGGATCTACCCACCAAGACCTTTACGTATGCCTTTAGGTATGCCACTGTATGAGTGTTTTAGCCAATGTCTGTAAAGTTGTATTCCAGGGGGAAATTCATACACAGCGACCCCAAATCTTTCGCTTTCATAAATCAAAATAAGCCTACTGGCCAAGATTCAAAGAGCTGCTCAGGCGCACACCAAGGGGCTTGCACTGGCCGCGTAGAATTTTTTGACAATTTCTTCTAACAGCTGACACATATCCATACACACATATACCACGCCGTATCACAAAATAGTTTTAAAACTCCCCTCCATTTCAAAAGCTGTTACCTGCATAGCTTTGGCTCACATAACGTAAGACAAAGATCTGGATTAATATACTTTAAAGTGAGGTAAGAGTGAACAAGAGGTCTCAAGCTAAAAACAAGCTTTGTGTGTGTCGCCCCCCACCACAAAACAGGTAGCTGTTGCTAGGGGCAAATTCCACATGTTGCAGAAAAGACTTATCCCCACACTTCCCAAACATGTCTTTTCAGTGGTGCTTGAAAGGAAGACCACTGCAAGCGAACACATGGGAACCACATGCCCAGGAAGTGTGCGGGCTGATCTGGGGAAAGGCTTGACAGCTAACAGGATCTCCAACATGATAAACGTCCACTATCACCATATGTGGCCACGTCTCTAAGAAATATTCATTACACAAAATTGATGAGGTAGAAACACCCTGGGGTCTTTTCCGTATCAAAAAGCACCATATGAACTGGCCCTTGAGCTGGCTCTTGAACTCTTCAAGCCCACTGGTGCCCAATCTCATCACATCTCAGAAGCTAATCAGGGTCGGCCTCAGTTAGTATTTGGATGGGAGACCACCAAGGAATGCCAGAGTCATGATACAGAGACAAACAAAGGCAAACTACCTTAGAACATCTCTTGGCCTTGAAAACCCTACTGGGTTGCCGTACGTTGGCTGTGGCTTGGCAGCATTTTCACCGCCAAGCCCACTTGTAAGTGGGGCAGGAAGCAAACCGTCCTTGCTCATTGACTAAGTGCAACTAGAACACTGTGTGAATGTAGCATGCTTCAAATCTCACCACAGCCATGAAACAAAGGCCTTGGATCAGCCCTTATTTTTTCCAGTCACATCAACTCCTCATCAGTAAGACAGAGAGGATGGATACCTTACTCAAGCCTAAGGAGCCTCCCCCCCCCCAAAAAAAAAAATTAAGTAGAAAGAGAGATTGGATTTATACCCTGCCCGCCCTTCAGTACCCGAAGGATACAGAGCGGCTTACAATCTCCTTTCCCTTCCCCTCCCCACAACAGACACCCTGTGAGGTAGGCGGGGCTGAGAGAGCTCTTTCGAGAACTGCTCGTGGGAGAACAGCTCTGAAAGCACTTGTAACTAACCCAAGGTCACACCAGCAGCTGCATGTGAAGGAGTGGGGAATGAAACCCAGTTCTCCCAGATTAGAGTCCGCACTCCTAACCACTACACCAAACAGCTTGTCTGTTGGAGGAAGAGCCACTTACTTTGGAGGAAGTCTTCTTAAGCCAGTAACTTTGCTCAGTGGAGTGGTAGCTTTCAGGGTTATCATAAAGATTTGCTATGATAATGTATGCAAAGTATCATGAGCACTCAAAAAATATTATGTAAAGCTAAGGTTATTAACTATCAGCCAGCAGCCAATGTACACTTGCTAGCAGGAAGAAGAAATGGAGGGGGAGGTTCTCAATGGACATGCCCAGTTTTTAAGTCCAAGAAGGGAGAAAGAGCAAAGAGCCACAACTGGCTTCTTATCACTAAACAAATGAAGAGACAATCAAATAAGGCAACTCCAGAAGGTCCAAAGAGGTCTCCTGCACTGAAGGGAGAAGAGCAATGTAACATTTCTGGAGCTCCTTCAGTCACTGATAATTGCCTCCACTGTAGTACAACTGTTTGCCAAAAAGTACAACTGATTTATTTTAATGAAATTCATTTCCAAGTAAAATGCTAATAAGAACAGCTGTTTAAAATTTTTAGTAAGGAAAACAAAGATGAATCTAGAGGAGGGATGGTACTGAAAACTGAGTAGCACTGAAAAACACTCCTACAAAATATTTTTTTTGTGTTAAAATTTGTGAGATGTTTTTAGTTCAAGGTTTTACTCACTCAGAATATACAGACAGATCAAGATGGGGTAGCTGTGTTAGTCTGTCTGTAGCAGTAGGAAAGAGTAAGAGTAAGAGTCCAGTAGCACCTTAAAGACTAACAAACGTTTGTGGCAGGGGAGGAGCTTTCGTGAGTCACCGCTCACTTCTTCAGATACAGCTAGAATGTGAGTCCATCTCACATTCAAGGGGATGGATCCCATCCCATGGATTTGTTCCACTAGTGGGAGCTTTCCAACAGAGTCAGACACCTCCACCAGAAGAATGGATCCCGCTGATCCATTAGACAGAACACAAAAGGGGAAGTGGAATACCAACCAGTAGTTCTAGCCAGGATGTAGCCATTTCCCGCTTTTATTAAATGTATATCCATGCCTCCTCCCAACCAAAAGCTGTCAAGGTGGTATACAAGAAGACAACGTGTTTGTCTGTTTGTCAGTTTATGACAAACTGATGACTGTTCCTGATAAATATTTACCTTACATCAGATATATATTCTTGGGGTAGTAATACACCCAGGGGTACAAATATGTTAGAAGTTTTAGACGTTTTGAAGTGATTTCCTTTAAAGTTTCCTTTAAAATTCATTTAAGTGTGTGTTAGCTTACCAATACAACTATTACTCAAATGCAAGACTAGGGCCTCGACCACACGGGCAGGAAAATGCAAGGGGGAGGCATGGCTGTTTGTCCCGGAGCAAACTAACGCGCAACTGCACGATCAGGCGTCGGGTTGAAGTCCCGTCGAGCACCCGTGGTTAGGGGGGAGGTGCCGATCACACGACGCAGCAAAGAAGCGGAGCGGCGCGGCAAACGGGGTTGTGGGGTTTTTTAAAACTGAAATGTGCGCATGCTCCGTTGGGCGCTTGTGCACATCCGTGGAGACTTGGGGGGAAAAACCCTTTTTGTGAGGGGACATGGGCGGGCGCCGGAACTACCACCGGAAACACGATCAGACGCCCGCCCTTGCCCCGCGGTTTCCGGAAACTAGTACCACCAAGGTACTAGTTTTTTACAGCGCATCTTCGGAGTGAAGCCTCGGGTGCGCCACGGGAGCTCTACGTTTCCCAGATGTGGCGGTGAGATCGCGCCCGGAAAATCCACCTATCTTCCGTCTCTCTAGCGTGCCTAATGCTCCGTGTGACCGGGGGCCTAGGTTTCTTTTCAGACACATTATCCAAAAAAAGAGAGAAGGGGCTGTCTTAAATCTGCAACAAATTGAAGTTATGTCCAGTAAAATGATTTGTGTATGTAATGGGTGTTTAGAGCAGGGGCATCTAACTTTCGAGCAAATATAGTGACTCAGATTCAAAACATAGTTTTGTTTTTTCAAATAACTGGGCTTTGGCTAGGAGTGGATTGTATTGATTATACTGATTCACATCTTTTTTAGTATATTTATTTTTGTCCTAAGGGCAGATGGACTCACATTCTAGCTGTATCTGAAGAAATGAGCGGTGATTCACAAAAGTTCATACCCTGCCAAAACTCTGTCAGTCTTTAAGGTGCTACTGGTCTGTTGCTCAGAATATGTACTATGAAGAATGTTATGTCAGCCAATGTACAGCATTATAGAAATATAATTCCTATATATACTCTAGATATATCTATATATCTAATTGCCAAGATGCCCCCTCTGTGCAGATATCTAAATCCGCACATCGGGGTAACATGGGGGCAAAGAGATTTTCCTACACACTTAAGGCACTCCCCAGGTGTGCAGAAAAATCTGAAATGTTGAAAAAACTATACAGGGGACACTTAAATCCCCCAAAAAGTAAAAGACTGTTCCCTGTGCATGCGCGAAGAACGCACTGGGAACTGTGCCTTGCCGCTGTTGCCAGGGGGGCAGGGGAGAAGGCTGGATGGGCCCGGTGGCTGAGAGCCATGCAGGCCTCGCTGCCAGTGCTGGGGGGGGCTTGGCAGGCCCAGCGAGCCCACCTGCTGGGCTCATCTGCAGCCACTTCCTCCTCCTTCAGCTGGAGCTCCTGCTGCTTCAGCGGGGGAACCGCAGGGAATACTCCCCCCTACACACACAAGTATCGCAGGTCCCCACTTCTTGTACAATATAATGTCAAGCATATATTGTGACTAATTTTGTCCTCAGCTAATACGCTACACAGCTTATGTTTTAACACTACTGAATAGTTTTCGACTTGATAAAGTTTAACTTGATACTGAGATACAGTATCTCAGTATGCCTGTATGAGACTGCTTCTGTCAAAATCACACTTTTCTTTACAAGAAAATGTGTGTTTTCAATTTTCAACTTTTGCTTTTTTCCTGTCTCTTAGTTTTTGCCATCTAAGATGTATGTGTTAATGTAACAAAGGCTGCAACAGTTTTTAGCCGTTTCTCTCCTCAGTATTGTGTACATTCCCAACTGCATATATTTCAATTTTCTCCAAAATTTCCATGGGGGGGATGGACAAATGTTTCTTTTTTTCCCTCCATGGCTTCATTATTTCCAAAGCTTTACATCTCTAGCTGAATCTTCTGCTTCTTGAGTGCTTGCAGATTTAATTCTGTGTTGTAAGCAGTACACATGAGCTGCATTCAGACATCACATTTAACCAGGGCTCTAGTCGGGGGGGAGCTCTCAGGTACGGAGCTCCGGAAGAGAACCTCTAGGGGGCGGGGCGGTCACGTGGTGAAGCCCCGCCCCCTTCTTTACCCCGCCCTCTGCTTCGATCCTCATTCCGTTTGGGAATGAGGATGAAGCAGGAGGGTAAGTAGCCGGGCCTTCTGACACACTTCCGGTGATGTCAGGGGGTGTGGCCTTCTGTCACTTCCGGTGATGTCAGGGGACGTGGCATATGCAAATAAGTTATGCTAATGAGTTATGCTAATGAGCTCCGGCAGCTCTTTTTCTACAACAAGACCCCTGCATTTAACTATGACAAAGCAAAAACGAACACATGAATGTGGTTTGGTGCCAGGTTCACACATACGCCTTGTTCCTCACTCCTCTTCTCTTCTCATGCCAAGAATCATGGTTAAAAACTAATAACCATCATTCATGGCACACAAATCCTTCTCTCCAACCCTGGCTAACCTATACCCCTGCACTAGTATGTGT
>NW_015176503.1:90952-107051 GCF_001447785.1 Gekko japonicus | reverse complement strand
GGAGCCAGGAGCACACAAATCCAGCAACAAACTAAGTTCACACACATTTTTACTTAACTTCAGCGTGACGTCTGCATGCAGCCACAGCAGACTTGCTACCTGCTGCGATACTATGGTAAGATCATATGAAAAGAACTGAACTCCGACCACACTTTGAGGCTACAAACACAACTTTCAAAGTATTCACAGGACTCAGAAGATAAGACACCCAGTTCCATCTATACAGGGATGGACTTCTGCCAGCGATAGGCTCACTGGCCCCCAGGAACCTACAGAGGCCCTATAGTTTACACCACAGATTCCTGCTTTGAGCTCTTGGTGAAGAAACCTTCATTTTCTGGAGACCTGCCAAGCCACCAGCATGAGAAGCTGGATATCTGTTTCTTACTAATTTCCTACAGGGCTGCTGTAATAGTTCCCATTAGTTGAATCAGCCACTTATTTTCACCCCCACCCCATTCAGTTTGAATTTGTGAGCTTGGGCTCACTTAGTGCATGAAATTTAACTTTAAACATACATTTCTACCAGTCGGCAAACAGTAATAATATGTTTCATGTATTCTAAATGACAGGACACACGCAACATATTCTGTCTGGATTTAAACAAAACACTTGGACAGGAATATTCAGGAAAGTCCTAGAGGAGGAGGGGGGAAAGCACCTCCCCCTCCCTGTTTTGCAAAAAAAAAAATATCAATGTTTCTACGTATATTTCTAAAAGGTACATCTCAAAGTACATCAGACAAAAGTCATGGGTTCAAATTATTTGGCTGTTTTATGGAGCAAAGGTGGTTCAATTACTACAACAGGGGCTTTGAACAATAGTCCTTCAAAATTAAACCGGAAAGCAGGTGGGGATGAAAAGGGGAAACCTTAGACGGTGAGCATGTCAAATTACCAGGCAAGCAATGACATTCTGGAAGGAAATGAGTAGATTTCTTCAAACTACATATTCATGTTTCCAAAATCAGCATGTTTTCTCTGTAAGTTCACTGCTGTGCCTTGAGTGGTTAAAGATATCCAGGAGGAATATGTTTGAGAGGGGGGATATTTACAATATTTATTTAAATTTTTAATGGGGGGGGAGAAACCCCTGTCATTAATTTTTGACAAGGCCACTTTTGTCTCTTTTATAGTAACCAATTATCTAACAAGGGTAAGCAATTTCCATGGTAAAATGTGAAGTATTTTGAACGCTTTCCAGGCTAATCATGATGATTTTCCAAAATGCCACAATAGGAACTTTCCATAATAAATAACATCATTATTTACGACTCAAATTAGATAATTTGGAGGAAAAGACCAAGTCTGATGCCAGAACTGGGCTCGCTAAATTCCACACACTAACACACATGTTCCTCCCCACTCTCTTCTGCTCCACAACTTTGCTTGCTTCAGTTTCTCCTTAGAACAAACACCAAATCCAGGTGCAAAAGCTCAAGTCACATGGAATGCGGCACACATTAAATTATGGCAGGTTTGGCTGCTAGTAAATCCCTGCTGTTACTCACCATTGGATGTCGTGCTGGAGGCAACAGCTTTCTCACTGACATCTGTCCGAGTGGAGCATTTCACTATGGGATTCTCAACTTTTTTCTTCTCACCCGTTGTAGAGTTATGGGACTGGGCTTCCATGATGACTTCTCATTACTTCAGCTCTCTTCACACTACTACCTGAACAAAACAACAGAGCCATAAAACTTCAAAGACAGATTAAAAACCTTGACATGCTTACCACCTAAAGGACATCATGCTACATATCAGCATTAGCAATCCACCAGCCCTCTCAACAAAACCCATCAAAACATTTCTCTGTTACACAACACATTTGTATTCCATTCTTCCCCAAAGGAGCTCAAGGCAACATACAGGAGGAGTACCTTTTTGTCCTTACCACAACCCTGCAAGGCAAATTAGACTGAGAGAGTATGTGCAACTGGCACCAATGAGCTCAATATTATTTCTTTGCCCCTTTCAGTTTATGCCTAGGTTTAGCGAAACCCAGATCTCCTCTGTCCAAATCCAACACTCTATAGTCTATGCCATACTATCATTGCTTTTAGTTTTTCTAGCTTCTAGTTCCAATGGCTACTGTCTTGACTGTGTTACATGGAAGCAAGTTTGCATCAAGTCAGTTACTTCCAAGTGGTGTAGAAAGGACTTAAACCTTTCCAGGAAGCTTTGCTACCAAAAGGGAGGGGGGGAAGCAAACTGAATAATCTCTAAGGGATCTGGAAAACAGCCAAATCTTCATCCTCTCCTCCCAGTTTGGAACTATATAGCAGCAGCTGAACTGATCATCCATTTGACTGTAAATCCAAATATTTAAACTTCGACATTTATATCAGTCCAGCTTCACCGCAGTGAATAATATCTTCAAGGCTGATCACATAAACAGTTCATTCTGTTTGTTTTAGAAATGTAATTCTAAAAAGGGTTATTGGAG
This sequence comes from Gekko japonicus, assembly GCF_001447785.1. NCBI lineage: Eukaryota > Metazoa > Chordata > Lepidosauria > Squamata > Gekkonidae > Gekko > Gekko japonicus. The sequence goes on along the minus strand of NW_015176503.1, from coordinate 104,605 downwards.
CACCACACCCGTGAAAACTTGGGGGGGGGGGGGCGTGATTACCAGGAACAGTAGGATCACTTTCTCTAAACAACCACCCTAATATGGAAATCCCTGCAGGGAACAAGTATTGTTATTCTGTCTTTCACCACCTACTTTTGGATTCATTTACTGCTGCTCACCATTCATTTTTTTAATCTCTTAGATTTAGAGCCACCTTCTTGGAGCTGTGAACTCTACCATATAAACTATGATACCAAAAAGTTCCTGCATAGCTGTGAACTAACTAGAGGACACACAACTATGATCAGTCAACAACAATCCAAGAAAGAAGGCAAATATTTCTGATATATAATGGAACACCCTCAATCAGCACTTGGAGTGAATTAGCTGCCCCTGTTGTGTTTTGCTAAAATAGTAGAATACAGAGAAAGAGGGCTGTAGAACCTTTTCCTCTTAAGACATTGTCACCTGCACAATAGCAAACTATGTCCCAAAATTTCACCAGCGAGTCACTACTTAAAATTTTCTTTCTGCAAACAAAAAAGCACACAAAACAACCTCAGAAATCTACAAATTTTGCCATTGGGGTAGTTTTGAACCCTGGGCCATACAGTGGGGTAAGAAAAATATCCCATGAGGTTCCCCCCCCCATAAAATAATACTCTATACATGCCTTTTACTGTGCCCTAGAGATATACAACTTTTTATGACAAACTGATGACTGTTCCTGATAAATATTTACCTTACATCAGATATAGGTTCTTGGGGTATTAATACACCCAGAGGTACAAATATGTTAGAATTTTTAGATGTTTTGAGGCGATTTCCTATAAAATTCATTTGAGTGTGTGTTAGTTTACCAATAAAACTACCGTATTACTCAAATGCAAGACTAGGTTTCTTTTCAGACACATCATTAAAAAAAAAAAGAGAAGGGGCTGTCTTAAATCTGCACACAAATTGCAGTTACGTCCAGTAAAAATGTTTTGTGTATGTAACGGGCTTTTAGAGGAGGAGCATCTTTCTTTCAAGCAAATGAGGTATCTTAGATTCAAAACACAGTTTTTGTTTTTCAAATGACTGGATTTTGGCTAGGGGTAGAAATACACCCCAAAGGCAATATGCATACTTTGTTTTTACAATGTTGTTAGGGGGTTTTAACTCGACAGTTGACTGTCTGTGCAAGTAAGTGATGGCCTTTGACCTTATGGGCCCCTCAAGGTTTCATCTTGACCCCATACTCTTTAACATCTACATGAAGTCACTGGGTGAAGTCATCCGGAGATTTAGACTGGGTTATCACCAATATGCAGATGAAATTCAGTTCTATCTTGCACTCCCAGCTGATCCGAGGGATGCTGTAGAAACCCTGAACCAGTGCCTGGATGCAATTCTGGTGTGTATGTGGGCTACCAAACTGAAATATAATCCAACAGGATGGAAGTGCTGCTGGTCGGCGGAAGGTCTGACCTGGGATTTAAGGTGTCATCTATTCTGGATGGGACTGCACCCCCCTTTAAAGGAACAGGTCCATAGTTTGGGGGCACTCTTGGAACCAGAACTCCTGCTAGATAAGCAGGTGGGCATCTGTAGCCAAGAGTGCTTTTTACCAGTTTCTGCCCAGTTGGCCATCTGTGGCCTTTCCTGGGCAGAAAAGATATGGCCACTGTGATCCATACCCTGATTACATCTAGATTAGATTACTGCAATGCATTCTAGGTGGGGCTGCCCTTGAAAAATATTTGGAAATTTCAGCTGGTACAGAATGCTGCAGGCAGGATTTTGACTGGAGTGGGCTGTAGGGGCCATATTACTCCAATCTTGGCCCATCTACATTGGCATCCAATTTGTTTCTGAGTACAATTGAAGGTGCTGGTGTTGACCTCCAAACCCCTACCTGGTTTGGGACAAAGATAACTGTAGGACCTCCTACTCCCTTATGATCCTGTCCAACTGCAGGATCATCTTTGGAGGCCCTGCTTCAGGCCCTTCTGAGATTAGGTGGGTGGCAACCCAGGAGAGGGCATTCCTTCCCAGGGATTTCCGTCTATCCTTTTCTGTTGCCATCTTCCACCAGTGACTCAAAACTTTTGTTTCATTTGCCGGCAAGGCGGGATACAAATCGAAAATAATAAATAAATAAATTACCTCAGTGATCAATGTTTTAATTGTTGTTTTTATGTCTTTGTATGTATTGGAGTGAAAACCGGTGGAAGGAACATTACCAATTTTAGATATGCACATTACTGGCCAAAAATAGTGAAGACTTGAAGACTACTGATGAAGGTTAAAGCAGAAAGTGCCCAAGCACGATTACGCTGAACATCAAGAAGACAAAAGTTCTGAGTGACTACTGGGAATTACACAACTTTAAGGCTGACGATGAAGAAATTGAAATTGATAAAGAATTTCTATTCACTGGCTCCACCATCAACCAAATGGGAGACTGCAACCAAGCAATATGAAGGAGACTGAAATTGGGAAGGGTAGCCACCATAATGGAGTTAGAAAATACTCTTAGGCATAAGGATATGTCACCGGTAACCAAGATTAAGATAATTCATACCATAGCATTCCCCATGTGAAAGGAAGAGAATGGATTTATACCCCGCCCTTCACTACCCAAAGGTGTCTCAGAGCGGCTTACAAACTCCTTTCCCTTCCCCTCCCCACAACAGACACCCTGTGAGGTAGCTGGGGCTGAGAGAGCTCTGACAGAAACTGCTCTTTTTTCAAGAACAGCTCTTATCAGAACTACGGCTTGCCCAAGGTCATCCAGCCAGGTGCAAGTGGAGGAGTGGGGAATCAAACCCGGTTCTCCCAGATTAGAGTCCACGCACTTAACCACTACATCAAACTGGCTCTCCCGGTGAAGAAAGCGGAGAGGAAGAAAGTTGATTCATTTGAAATGTGTTGTTGGGAGAGAGTTTTATGGATACTGTGAACCGCCAAAATGTCAAATCAGTGGGTCTTTGATTAAATGAAGCCTGAACTCTCCCTAGAAGCTAAAATAACTAAAATGAGGCTATTGTATTTTGGTCACATTATGAGAAGACAAGACTCACTGGAAAACACAGTAATGCTGGAAAAGTTGAAGACAGCAGGAAAAGGGGAAGATCCAACATGAGATGGATTTATTCAGTCAAGGAAGCCACGGTCCTCAGTTTGCAAGTTCTGAGCAAGGCTGTTAACAATAGCATATTCTGGACATCATTAATTCACAGGGTTGCCATTAGTACGAGGCAACTTGACAGCACTTAGCTCATCTAACACACACACACATGTATTTTAGCTTTGTTTTCAATTGTTTTAATGATGTATGTTTTTGTGGGGTGGTTGGTTTTCAGCAGTTTTTAAATGTGATTCTATGATGTATATTTTAATTTATTAACCTCCTTGGCCCTTGTGATAGCAGAAAGGCAGGATATACATTTTGTAAGTAAATAAATAAATTATGCTAAAATACATGCAATTCAGTGCCAGAGTCTCCTGGGCTTAGAACTAATAAAGTAGATGGCAATAAAATACAGGAATGAATAGCAGAGTTAGCAGCAGACATTTTGGTACTGGGGGAAAAACTGAGGCTACACCCTAATCTTTCGCCACTAGGCTTCCCACCTGTTTCTTATTTCAAAGAATGGTTCTTTACCAATGTATTTGAGAAATACTCATGGAAAAAGAAGACACACCACAGCTGCAAAAAGCAGCTTTAATTTAATACACTACAAGAACAGTATATTCTAACAAAGAAGTGGAAATGTTCTGACACATGTAATATATCATTTCCTTAAGATCCCACAATGTGTTTCATTTTTGGGAGCTCTTTAGGTAGCAACTGTATCCAACGCTCCCAGCCCTAGAAGTCAGGGCTTCAAAAATGGCCACAAATAGCACCATTAGTTTAACCTTAAAGAGATTCCCCTCCCATCCACCCCAAAAGTCTGTTCCCCTGAGTTGGAATCTACTTCCATAATTTAAAGACTGCAGGTGTTTCTATTAATTCATCTGTATCCTAAATTCCATGCAAATGAACCTTAATAGACAAGCTGGAACACTTCCCAGACAGCTAATATGCCTTGATGATGAAGCCTACTGCTGGAGGCCTTCCTTGTCAACACCAATAGATCCATTTGTGAGTCTGCACCACACCCTGCTGATTCAAAAGGTGTAATGTCTACTCATAAGCAGGTACACCACAGAAATGAAAGGCTCCAGTTTATCAACTGCAATGTGATATTCATTGGTCATGGACCAACTGGCTAAACAGGGCTTCAGTCAAGAAGTAGACAAGACTCCATGCAACATCCATTAAGACAAGTGGATGGATCCCATGGATTTGTTCCACTGGTGGAGCATTCCAACAGAGGAAAGCACCTCCAACAGAAGAATGGATCCAGCTGACAGAACACAATAGGGAAGTGGAATACTAACCAGTGATTCTATCCAGGATGTAGCAATTTACTGACTATTTTTATTAAATGTATATCCATGCCTCCTCCCAACCAAAGGCTGTCAAGGTGGTATGCAAGAAGACAAATATAAATAAACTTAAGAAGATGTGACTCATACAATCAATATAATAATCAGAATACCAAAACAATAGAAATCAATCTAATAATACCAAGCAGCTCTGTGTGTGTGTGTGTGCGTGTGTGCGTGTGTGTGTGTGTGTGTAAACTGCCATGACTACCACAATACAATATCAACAAGTCAAGAGGGCAGGCAGGAGGGGGGAAATGCCCCAAACTTTAGCCACCACCAAAAACTCCCCCCAAAAAAGTTTTCATGTGATATGTAGAAATTTTTAAAAGGCACCAGGCAACAGAAACAAGGAAAGGGTCCCACAAATGGGGTGCCACAACAGAAAATGCCCTATCTCTAGTAGACAGCCACCCCCTCCAGAGAGTGGGAACACCCAGAACACAGCCTCCTATGAAGTTCTTAATAGCCAGGCAGATTGGTAGGGAAGAAGGCAACCCCACTGAAGAACCTTGCCCCAAATCATGTAGGGCTTCAAAGAAAGATGGCTACTTCTCCAGAGACATTCCAGGATAACAACTGGTGTAAACTCATCCCTTGAAAACACATTACAAATTGAACATGGCAAATCAACCCTTCCTCTGACAAACACTCACAATAAAGTGGCTGCATTAGTATGAGACATCCATGTTGGCTCAGATCTGCTGCAACCGTACTTTCTTAGTAGTTTGCTCACCAATCCCTTCTTTCACACATGCCTGAAATTGACAACAGCAATGCCTGCTGGAAATGACATTGGGAAAATGTTAACATGCATGCAGCAAATGCCAACGAATTATTCATGCAAGATAGAATCAGTATTACCCTGTGTTGGCACCGTAGTACAGAACTTCTGGTTGCCCCATGGTAAAACCTACATAGGCGGACAAAGAAGGCTGTATAGTCTGAAGGCAGTAAAGTGGACTGTACTACTGCAGGTGCAAGATAATATGTTTTAAATATTCCCTCACATTAAAAAATACCATGCAAGCAAAACAAAAATAACTGCAGGGAGAAAGCATTTTGGAATGGAACACACAGCCTAACTGAGAGGAGGTATGCCGATACTCTGTCTCCTGGCCAGTCAAGGCACACACTGTCATCAGTGTGTCAAACAATACACCAAATGTAAATCTAGTATGCTGGATTTTAGCATGCAGGTGGCCTCCCTGGGAGACCAAGAAGATCATGCCTCCCTTGGCTGTTTTTCTCCATCTTCCCAAGGAGGCCACCTGCATGCTGAATACCAGTGTACTAGATTCGCGCTTAGTGTGATAATTTGACACACTGACCACAAACCAAAACATACACTGTCTTTTGCACAGATCTAGTAAATCCAGGCTTTGAGCCATTTTTTAAAATCAAAACTGCTTATAATCCACATGAAAACTGGCCAGAACAGAAAAAAACATGGACAGAGTGGAAGACAGATCAACCTTAAACAAGTCTTAGTGCATCAGCCTTCCTGTTTAAGGTCGAACTCTCTCCTGCTTTGAAGACTTTGGCAGGACCGCTTGGAGTATCTTGCAGCAGAAGGGTTCTTTCCACCCTGAGGAAAGCACCAAAGGGAAACCAGGATCCAACCCCTAGTCTGAGAAGCAGCTAAGGGTGTTTTAGGTCAAAAATTGGAATAACTGGGCAAGATCTCAGGCTAACAGAAAATTCTCTTAGTGGGTTTGCACCATGAAAACTCCAGCATCTACTGACCTAAGAAAACCATTCTTCTTCCATTGTCACTGCCAACCTTTATTTATGCTACTAAAGACGGAAAAATTGTTAGAAAAGTGGGTTGGATACAGAGGGGAAGTTCATGGAAGGAGTTGGTGCAGTGGATCTTTTCCTGCATCCCTCTTCTCCAAGCAGCCTTCAAACTCCTTTTTGAGGTTGAGAGAGACTCACAAGCAAAATGCCCCACAGGATGGACACTGCAATGAGGTAGCATCACAGAAAATCACCTTTTTCCTGCTTCCACATCAGCAGAGGAAGGAGAGGGAGGCAATTTTACTTTTGCCTGCTAGTATTAGGAACACATAGAGGGCGAAAGCCAAAAGTTCTCCACATGTATACAACCACACATCTTTGTAAAGTGAGAGTGGATAAGGGGCAGGTTTGAGACTTAAAAATCAAAGGTAGTATCAGAAGCTTTGCCAGATATGCAAGAAGGAAGAAATTCATCCTATACATCTGAAGTGGTTGAAAATACTGGTTTACATACCAGGGCCTTTCCCCAAAAGTCCAGCAATTGTCATTGTGAAATTATTTTTCTTTGCATGAGAGTTCCATTCTTTCCTAAAACTAATTCCCAGGGGTCTTTAGTTAGGAGAACTGAACTGCCTCTCATGTATAGGGTGTCTGCTGTGGGGAGGGGAAGGGAAAGGAGTTTGTAAGCCGCTCTGAGACTCCAAGTGAAGGGCAGGGTATAAATCCAATCTCTTCTCTTCTCTTCTATAGGGTAAACTCAGAGAATATAGCTCTTTACAATTTTCTTGTTCTTGTTTTATATATTTTATGTTTTATATATTGGAGTGCCTCAAAGATAATATAAGTAGAGATAACTGACAGGCCAAGGAAATACTGTCTCTGAGCCTTTTTCCTTCATTCAGAGTATTACTGCTGCCTTATTAACCCAAGTAAATGGCAGAGAGGTGTTCTTCAACTAGTCAAGATCATCAAGGGGTTGGTGGAAGAAACAGCTAGGCATAGCTTGGCATGAAATAATGCTCCAAAAAGGAAAGTCAAACTCTGTGCTCAGAATTATCTTTATGCAAAGAAGTTATTTCATTTGACAAATATATTTGGGGAGGGAAGGCAGCATGGTTAACCAGAGCGCATTAGATCTCGGAAGCTAAGAAGGGTGATACTTGGAAGGGAGACCACCAAGGAAAACTCGGCAGAGGACAACCTCTGCTTCTCACTGACCTTGAAAGCCTCTCTCTCCCTCTCCCTCCCCCTATATATATTTGGATTTAGTTTATGGATTCAAAAGTTTCAGAATATTTTTTATAAATGCAAAGGTAGTGGAAAGGCAGATAACATTCACGGGCTTGTACTGGAGGCAATACAAGACACACGCACCCCCTCCAATCAAAGTTCTCTATTTGTTGAATTCTCAGTGGAGGCTACCATGTTGGCCACTGTGTGAAACAAGATGCTGAACTAGATGGACCGCTGGTCTGATCCAACAGGCTCTCATTATGTTTACCTGCACATTTTCAAAGCTCATTCCATAACATTTTCAGGATTGGAAATCTATTTTTTTAAAACAAAGAAGTTCTTAGTATAGCTTGTTTTATTCCATTTACACAGGCAATCCAATCCTATGTTCCAATGAATTCCTACGACAGCATATAATAACTATCTCATTTAGACATTTAAAAAATGCCCAAGTAACTCCCTTTTTGCCTAACAGAATCAATGTGAATACTCCTAAAGAAATGAATTCCATAAGGAATTCCACTCTAAACTGTCACGTTCTAATGCCCCAAATCTTCCCCCAAATCACAAAAGCCAGAAGTTGTTCCATGCAAGAATACCATAAATCCTAGCTGGCCATAGCAACAACAGAAGCTTTTGCTGTGAATGCAAGTAAGTAGCAACGATACATATTCTCCAACATTTCAGAGCTGAAAACAGGGATACTCTTGTATACTTGTAGCATCCCTATGCTCACATCAAGGATCACTGTCTGAGCACCTATTAATGCACACTGCTATAGCATCCTCTCTGCCTGTTTTATACCATATTCATTACTTTGGAGTAGCCTATCCTGCACTGCTTTAAAAGCAAAACATGTTTCTCCTTTTCAGTAAAGCTACAGTAGAAAAAACTTGATTATCCTACAATAAGTTATCTGAAGAATTCTGTGTGCACGCACACGAAAGCTTATACCCAGAATAAAACTTTGTTGGTTTTAAAAGTACCATTGGACTCAAACTTTGTTCTATGCTATCCAGATAAATAGCCCCAGCATATGAAATGGAAGTGCATGACGTGCTACACAATAATTTAAAATTCATGTGAACTACAGAAGCATACCCTTTTGTGACCATTCCACCATGGCCTACTGGGATCTTTATGTAATATCATACCGCTACTAGCATTTTATGATTATGTTACTGCATATGATCTTTTATGACGTTTATAATTTGTGTTTTAATGTACTTTAACTCTTAATGTAAGCCGCCCTGAGCCTGCCTTGGCGGGATATAAACTGGATTAATTAATTAATTAATTAATTAATTAAAGCTTCTGCCTCTAACTGATTCAGAACATTTAACTTCTAGAAAACCAGGGAAAGGATCTGAAAGTTTAATAATGGTAATCTCTAGCAACACACACAACTTAAAAAATTTAAGGGAACCAAAAATTCTTTCCAGAAGACAAAAGAAGGTTGAAAGAAGATTGGAGGTTTAACCAGAGAAAAGGAATTCTCCCAAACAGGGACAGTTGAAGCATAGGGGGGATGCTAAGCATTTGGAAGTGACCTTCTCTTACATCTATAAAAATTTTTATCTTCTTTTTAATTAAGAGAACTGTTGGGATAATTTGTGTTTTCTGTGAAACGCAGCCATTGTATGACCTTTCACTCATTAAATGCATCTAACATTAAATGCACAACTCAACAGGCTACTCAACATTTTCTAGTGTGCCCTGAAGCTTTTCCTTTTATTTATTTGTTTGTGGTAACATCCAACCTGAAGAAGAGTTCTGGAGCACTGGCAAGTTTGTATACTATTATGTGTCATTTGGCTGGTCCTAATAAAAGTTATCATGGCTGCGGTCACACGCAACATTAGCCACGCAAGAGATACGGAAGACAAGCGGAGTTTCCGGTCGCGATCTCACCAGCACATCTGGGAAGCGTAGTGCTTCCGTGGCACAACTGAGGCTTCCTGCCGAAAAAGCGCAGCAAAAAACTAGTACCTTGGAGGTACTAGTTTCCAGAAACTGCGGGGCAAGGGCGGGCGTCTGATCGCGTTTCCGGTGGTATCCGGCGCCCGCCCATGTCCCCTTGCGGAAAAGGGTTTTTTTTCCCCCACGTCTCCGTGGATGCGCACACGCACCCAACGGAGCATGCGCATTCGTAGTGTACACAAAAAAAGAAAACCAGTTCGCCGCGCCGCGCGCTTCTTCATTGCGCGCAGGCGTGTGTTGTGATCGGCACCTCTCCCTTGCCATGGAACCCCCACTTTCAAGCTAATCCCTGACAAACCAGCAACCTGCTTGCAGGTGCGCCTCTGCTTTTCAAAACGACGAAATGCAAGCTTGCACCAAGTTCTGATTAAATTAGAACAATGATAAGAATAAATTGTTAGAGCCAGCTTACTGGAGAAGAAAAAATGAATTAGTGAATGTACAGAGAAGCAAGTAAACAGTATTAAAGTAAAACGCACAAATATCTTGACAGTAATAATTTGATTTGATACATTCCATCCGCATGCACCTGTGAGTTCACAGAGGTGCACAACATTTCTGAGTGGCTTTAGCTTCCAGCCTCCCTAACCCCACAACAGAAAGGTGCGTTCTTGTCTGTGACAAAACACAAAACTTTAATTGAGACTCAGCACAACTGCAGTGGCACATCTCAGTCCTCCACCCAGTGACAGAAGGAGGCTCATCCCCACCAAGGAAGCATTGAAAAACAAACACTCAGATGTTTCACTGCTCCCTGAACATTTCTGAGACTCAGTGTGACATCAGAGATAGAAGGGCAGAGCTATTCTTGACCATGCTAACTTTTTAGGCATTCTGAAAACAGCCTTGCTACTTTCTGAATGTCTCCAAGACTCTCTCTCAACAGACTTGCAAGGATGACCAGCAGAGTACAAATGTGGGTAAAGAACATTACATAGATTTGTAAATATATTCTCAATTATTCAACTTTATTACAAAAACACTGGGATGATCATGTGTCTGCTCTTTTTCGTGGGCTGAAGAAAATATAACTTATGCAACATAAAACAAGCTCTTCTGTGAACAGGGAAACCATAAACTGTGATTCCCTCCTATTCACAGAATTAATCTGTGGCGTCTGATCTTCCATTGTGGAACCATCAAGTAAGCACTACACCTGGAATACCAGACAGAACATCTAGTGAGAATACTAGAACCCCTTCCTGCGAGATACTGACCTGCACAGCCCCAAGGATAGACTACTGTAATGTATTCCATGTGGGTCTGTGCTTGTCATCTGCTTAGAACTTCAGACACACATAAGGTTGAAGAATACACCTATTTGTGCATACTTCTATAAAGCACCCACAATCCTACCAGTAAAAACTCATATTTTTTGGATCCACACCTAAGAAACCATTTCCTTGCCTACATCCCAATGAAATCTCTGGGACTGACAAAGACCACCTTCTTAACCTCTAAGGTAACATCCAGGTATTACATTCAGAATGCAATTGTGTGTAACAAAGAAGCAATTCTAGCTCCCCACAAACTTCTGGGAATAAGCGGTTCTATGTGTAATAGTTAATTGCGTGGACCGTTTTCTCCACTGTACATAGAACAGCTCAGCACATGGCAACAACCACCATGTGGACCATTTTTTATTTAAGTTACTAATATGTCACCTTTGCAGTTTGAGAACTGCTCATTTAAAACAGTCACTGTTCTGGCCAGCCGTAGTGATGCTGCTATGTGAGAAGCTCTGGTATTTCTTGCACCTGCAGTCTGATCTTTTCATAGATAGTCCTCTTTTTATTTTCCTCCGCTTTTTACAAAGGATGCCATGTTTACACCAGAGTTCCCCGGGGAGAAGTACACATAAAACAGGAAGATACAGAGTCTCCAAACATGCAACAGAGGTAAACTTGGGAGCCTTCCTCCCAACAACAACAACTAATGAGTTGATCCATTTTCATACAAAAGTTTCTAGTCATGTAAATTCCATTGTTTGACTATGGCTTATCCAGACGGTGGCTTCCAGCACACTTGGTACAGTACTGTATCGTACAAAAGGTAACAAGAAACTGTCACAGGGAAGGGCAGATATCTTTTCCCTGCAACACCCTACTATGTGCAAGGAAACAGAGTGCAGCCCACCCACTGGTTTCTTTCAGTTATTTGCACAAACTGGGGCGTGAGCGAAGACTGAAGCATTCTGCAAGTCTGGACACTGGTTATCAGGAGTGCAGAAAAACGGGAATCATCTAGGTGATCTCTAAGCATCTACAGCCTACTAGATTTCCTAAGGCGTACTGCAAAAGCCTAATGATATTTTTCTTCTGAAACATAGACCCTTTTCTTTGTCTTTGTCTTTTTAACTGATTGCCTCCTTTCACATTCCCATCCCTGCTTCTATTTGATGCCGCCGGAATTGTATTCCATTCATTAACAAGTGGTTTGCATCCACTGAGAAGAGCTGTCTGAAGTAACAGCGCCACAGCATTCATCATCATTACATCAGCAGTAGGGAAAGTTTATACTGATTGCTATCAGCATCCAGAGTGGCCTGATCAGTGTGCAAGCAAACATAGGATGTTTAATTTTTTTCAGAAATGACTATGGGCATTTGGGGTGTTCACATGCACTGCTTTGATCTGCACTACTGGAGGCAATCTTTAGGGATCTGTCTCAAAAGGGGGAAACTGTGTGAAAGAGGGGGGGAAACACAAGGGGTAGCATGTAGAACAATCAGAAAATTACAGTGTCTTTCAAGCATAAAGGGCCCTTTATCAGATGCATCAAAACTGGTTACTTCATTCCATGGGAATATTCAAGGATAAAGAAAGCTCCATCTTGGTCAGATCTATTCAAAATGTACACAAGACAATTTAATATGAGAGCTATTTTATTTAGATTCATTCAAGCTTGTACTTGTTATATTTAAAAGCCAAAGCCCTCAGTTATGTTTAACACCAATTCAGGCAAATTTGCAGTGACAAAATTTCCCTGAAAACCAGAAGTCATGCTTTTCAAAAAAAAACCTCTGCTCCCCACTTGTCACAATTTACCACTCCTGTGCAAAATTATCAGCTCCCTATAAAGACAATATGCAAAAGTAAAAGATTAAGGCCTAAAAATAATACTTGTTATAATAAGGAATTGTGTTTTTATTGACAAATGTCACTGAAAATAAGCAAGTAGAAGCATGTTTACACTCTTCTGAAATGACATTTTAGTAATTTTCTCTAAACATTTGCAGAACCCTCAGTGTGGCTACTGCATGAGATTCATACAGAGAAAGTTGAATGCTCTGGGAAAGAAAGGAGAAAGACCTGAAAACAGAAGGAAGAGATATAGAAAGAAAGCAGGACATGGGAGCAGCAGAGGGGCAAGATGAAGCAAACACAAAAGCCGTCCCGAAGGCACCTGTTGGTATGCGGAGTGCCCCAAGGGGGCGGTACTCTCCCCGAAGTTGTTTAACATCTACATGCATCCCCTTGCCCAGATTGCCCGGAGGCATGGGCTGGGATGTCACCAATATGAGGATGACACCCTGCTCTATCTGTTGTTGGGCGGCCAGTTTGACTGTAAACCAGAAGATCTGGACCTGGCGCTGCAAGCCGTGGCTGGTTGGCTTAGACTGAGCCAGATGAAACTGAATCCAATGAAGATGGAGATCCTGAGCCTGAGTCAAGGTGGCCTGGTGTCATGCCTGCCCCCAACCCGGTGCCCGGGAGCTCTGAAACTGAGGACTCTGTGCCTTAAACACCATCGGAGGCACGGAAGTCTTTGTCAAACCTAAGTACCGGAAAGGATGAGCACCAGCCTCCAAAACAGCCTGCACCTAAACCAATCAGGCAGTGCCTGGCCCCAGCAGCACACCACCCGATTCTCCGCCACCTGTCGACCGGCTGAGGGATTGGAGACGCCGGGACTTGGTAACCAGACGCAAAGAGGCACGCTTGCGCGGTTGGAGATCAATAAGCCCAGAGTTCTAGTGGGATCAAGGACTTCGCGAGGCAGTGCTAATGAGGCACTAATAAGTTAACAACCCAGCAAGCTATTTGAATAGGTCGCTGACTGCTGGCAAATCGTGCTGGCAAACTCATCCTTCGGACCAGAAGCTCTGCACCTCTGACTCTGTTCCTGGTATCTGGCTACTGACTGACTTCCTGGCTCCTGACTCCAGTCCGCGTTTTGACGACCCCCTGGCTCTTGATCCTCGGCTCTGCACCCTGACTTCGATGCTTGCCTATCTGG
>NW_015176503.1:90339-90551 GCF_001447785.1 Gekko japonicus | reverse complement strand
GGCTGCCCTTCCCCCAAATTCGAAAGCTTCAGCTGGTGCAGAATGCTGCGGCCAGGCTGTTGTTTGGTCTCCCCACGTGGGAGCACATCCAGTCCGCACTGAAAGTGCTACACTGGCTGCCTACAGCGTATCGAATTTGCTTCAAGGTGCTGGTTCTTACCTTTAAAGCCCTTCATGGTCAAGGGCCTACATACCTGATGGACCACCTTTCC
>NW_015176503.1:89976-90309 GCF_001447785.1 Gekko japonicus | reverse complement strand
AGAGACCACGGCCTTTTCAGTCGCAGCTCCGTGCTCCTGGTTCTCCCAGGTTTCAGATCTCACCCCAAAGATCATTCGTTGGGAGTTGCTGTGAATTGAACTAAGGGCCTTCTTAATGCAGATTATATGCTCAACTACTAAGCTACAGGCCCTCATTAAACATATACAAGAATGACATCACATTTCAACCCGATGCTCCTCATTTCACTTTCACAAACTGTCACAACAAAACCGCCTCCTTCCCTCCGTTTTGAGACATATTTTCTGAATGATCTCTAAGAAAATACCAACCTAACATCGCTCTTCCATAGGCATGAGAAGTAAATTCCTGCT
>NW_015176503.1:67106-89964 GCF_001447785.1 Gekko japonicus | reverse complement strand
TCCTGCTGGTTCCAGTCAAAAAGAAGACCCTTCCCCCAAATTCCACTTCTGATGGCAACCTTTGCGCATACTTCTTTGTGGGAATAATGGCACTAGGACCAGCAGAAGCAGGGAAATTGATCATTGCCAGATATTTTGGCACGAACTGCTGGGAATCTCTCCCTGATAAAGTCTTAGACACAAAGTGTGTGCAGAAAAGTGTAAAACAAGAATGAAACAAATACAAGCATAATATAGGTACACCAAAGAGGGGAAATGGCTGCAGTCTGGCGCTGGTTGTTCACTCTGTAGCAAGCGTGGTTTTGCTTCTATGTCGTGTGTGTGAAATGGTGCCTAGAGGACAGATTAAAAGGCCAGTACAAATTCCTGTTCAGACACAAATTGACTGGGTAGCCATTGACAACTCACAGTCCTTCAGGTCCATCCAGGGAACAAATAAACTTTATTTATTTATTATTTCAACTTGTATCCCGCCTTGCCGGACAAGCTGGCTCAAGGCGGCTTGTTGTTGTTGTTCAGTCGCACAGTCGAGTCCGACTCTTCGTGACCCCATGGACCGCACAAGGCGGCTTACAGATATTAAAATACAATAATAGCATAAATACAACAAAATTCATATAAACTACATAAAATATTAGCATAGAGAATACAATAGAAGGCGGCATTTTTTGCTAAATGCATTTTTTGCCTCTGTCTTCACTGTGAAGGTGAGAAGTGCTTGCCCACACCAGGGCCTTTGGCCTGATCCAACATTGGCATCTCTTATGTTCTTATGTTCATTCATTAAACAATCCCTTAGATGAAAGGTAGTGTCCGACAGTATATCATAGAGCCATGATGTATTCCAGTGGCTCATTTATCAGTGGCGGCTCCTAATCGAAAGCCTGGTGGAAGAGCTCTGTTTTGCAGCCCTGCGGAACTGTAAAAGGTCCTGCAGGGCCCTGCTGTTCTCTGGGAGCTCGTTCCACCAGTATGGAGCCGCCACTGAAAAGGCCCTGGCTCTAGTAATGGTCCACCTGGCTTCTTTTGGGCCAGGGAGAGTCAGGTGTTGTTGTGACCCTGACCTCAGTGCTCTCTGAGGCACGTATGGGGAAAGGCGGACCTTCAGGAAGGCAAGTTCCAGACCATATAGGGCTTTAACGGTCAAAACCAGCACCTTGAAACAAATCCGGTAAGCTATTGGAAGCCAGTGCAATGTCTTCAGCACAGGCTGGATGTGGTCCCGTATTGAGAAACCCATCAACAGCCTGGCCACCGCATTTTGCACTAACTGCAGCTTCCAAATTTGAGAAAAGGGCAGCCCCATGTAGAGAGCGTTGCAGTAGTCTAATCTTGAGGTGACCACAGCACGAATCACTGTTGCCAGGTCATTGCATTCGAGGAAGGGAGCCAGCTACCTAATCATCCATAGATGGTAAAAGGCTGCATCGGCAGTGACTGCTACCTGGGCCTCTATTGTTAAGGCGGCATCCAGGAGCACTCCCAAGCTCCTAACCTTCGGCGTTGGCACCAATGGCGCCCCACCAAAGGTTGGTAGTGGGATCCCTACCCCCAAACCAATCTGACTAAAGCACAGGACCTCCGTCTTCGTTGGATTCAATTTCAGTTGACTCAGTCTAAGCCAGCCCACCACACCCTGAAGCGCCCGCTCCAGGTCATCTGGGGCAGAGTCGGACTGACCACCCAACAACAGATATAGCTGGGCGAGGGGGCGCATGTAGATGTTAAATAACATTGGAGACAACACCGCCCCTTGAGGGACCCCGCAGACCAGCGGGTACCTCTGGGAAGTCTGTTCCCCTAACGCCACCCTCTGTCCCCGACCTTGGAGGAAGGAGACGAGCCATTGCAAGTCAAGCCCCTGAATCCCAGTGTCGGCGAGGCGGTAGATCAGTAACTGCTGGTCGATCATGTCAAACACTGCCAACAGGTCCAACAACAACAGTACTGCTGTACCACCTCGATCCAGATGCCTTCGGAGGTCTAGTTGTGCCCTGAGAGGGCCTGGATGACGACCATGAATTTTCAAAGGCTACCTAGTCAATTCATGTCTGAACACAAATTCAAACCAGACATTTAATCTATCCTTTGATGAGCGTTTCATACATTACATCCATGATCAGATATCTCAATGTCTTTTTTTTTTTTAACGAAGCTATGAAAGAGGACCAGTTTAAATCAGGACTATGATGCTGTGGTGGGATGGGGGTTAACCCTTCCCCCTGTACGATTTCCTGGATAGAAAAGCCTCCTCTAAACTATTATTAACCCTAGTACTCCTGCCCCCACCAACTCTATCCAAAGAAAACTAATGCCACGTGGCAATTCAGTCACAGATTTCCAGCACCTCATGTACTTGTGCCCTCAGCACAACTGAACAACATAATAATGACTTGTTGCACAGGATTGTTGGGAGGGAGTTTAGAAGTCCAAACCATCTTGACTTTTAACTGTGCAGACAATGCATTCCAGGTACGACATTCACGAATTCCTAGATTAAAGCTAATATGGAAAATGTACTACACAGACAGATTGGAATGCAATTGAAATCGACCTTCCTGAAGGTCCTGCAAATTGATCCAGAAACCTGACATGTCCATTTCAATCTGTTTTTCACACGTGCACAAGGACATTTAAAACTGCCTTTCTGTTTTTCACACAGATGCACCAATAGCAGAAAAGGGGCTAAGAAACACCTTGACTTCAGTCTTCCTGCTTCTACACTCTCCAATACAAAGAGGAAGATTTGCAGAAACATATACACAACTTTCCTCATTTTCATTATATCCCTAAAATCTCCTGAACTACAGGCAAGATTCTACCCTTCATATCAACACAGCCATTTGTATTTTAGATGTTCTTATAGTTTAGGGAGGTTCCCACTCTTCCCTGTTAATGTTTTATATGTTTTAGTGAATATAAAATGCATCTTGAAAGCTTGTATAGCTGACTTAGAAAGGTAAAAATTGTAAAATGAAATGTTAAAATAAATATTTTGGTAAATAAGCCATGATAAGATATTCCTCAACTACTTTAATTACTTAATTTTTTAAAAGATCTCATTAGTTGGAATCATTTCTGGTTTCCAATCTATTTCTTTGAAACAAACTGAGACCTAGTTTACATTACTTGCCATTCTACTAGTTAAATCAAATAATACCACATAGAAATCAAAATAAAATGGGTATGAAGTAGAGGCAGATAAGATAAAATACAGACAAATAAAATAAAATGATCATAGGGATCAGTTTACCTTTCCTACAGAGACTGAATCATTTGGGACTTGTTGCTTTAAATTAAAAGAAAACTACAGGAGTTCATGACAGCGATTACCAAATTTATGTATGGTGTGTGATGATGGATACAAGGGGGAAAAATCTCCTATCACACTGTAATGGACGGGAGGGAGTCACACAATGAAGCTCATAAAAGTAGGCTCAGGACAGAAAAGGAATTATCTCTGTACATAATCAGTATGAACAACAACAACACATGGTATTGTGATGGCTACTAGTACAAATACATTTTAAAGACGACTAAACACTAAATGAAGAATACATCAATAGTGATTAACAATTACACTAAAATGGCACCTATACCAAACAAGATTAAACTGTGACAGACTAATGCATTTTATAGTTTTTTATAATTTTTAAATTAACAGTGCAAAACATTCAATGAGTTCCATTGAAAAATATAATCTCTGTTTGCCATAAATTCAGAAAATTCACCAACTTAGGTTCTAATTATACAGAGTTTAACAAAAGGGAAAAGTCTTCTTAAAAAGTGGAAGGTGCATTTCACACCTCATCAGTGTATCCAGATCAAAGAAGCTTCAAATCCTGTTTCCATGTTTCTCTCTTTGTTTGGTTGTGACTATAATGGAACCTCCATATTCTGAGGCAGAATGCCTTCAAATACCAGGTACGAGGGACAAAAAAGAAGGAAAGCCTTTATCTCCTGTGTCATAGTATTCAAAAGCATATGGCTGGTTACTGTTGAAAAGAAAACACTGGAACTGATGGACCTTGCTGTGATTCAGCAGGGCAGTTACCGTACTTTCTTCTTGTGATACAACTGCAGGAACCTTCTCAAACACTTTATGTTGCCAATTCATTTTTTGCTAAATTTTACCCAAGCTATAAAAAGCTGCTAATGCTATAATATCTATATATATTAAAATGCAAATAGTTATTAATTGTGCCTGCTTCCTTCTTTTGTGTTGGTTCTGTCAACATTTATCCAGATCTTTTTGAAGATTTCAAAATCCTTCAAGCATGAAAGGTGAAAAATTGTGATCTGGTCCCATCCTTGATATGATGAAACTGGTGGACACAACAACACAACATCCAAAACAAAGGCATGCAGCTAGGCAGAATACTAATCTCATCATTAGGGAGCCCCAACAACAACAAAATACAATTCAACAAAGTACCCTGAACAAGCAATCATGTGAAAGGGCTCTCTATGCCACAGAGAAATTACATTTTTAAAAAATATCTATTTGGATATTATGAGGGAATACACAAATGCTGTCTTGCAAGATGATCTGAGAGCCAGTTTGGTGTAGTGGTTAAGTGTGCGGACTGTAATCTGGGAGAACCGGGTTTGATTCCCCACTCCTCCACTTGCACCTGCTGATGTGACCTTGGGTCAGTCACAAGCTCTGGCACAGCTGTCCTTGAAAAAGAGCAGTTTGTGTCAGAGTTCTCTCAGGCCCACCCACCTCACAGGGTGTCTGTTGTGGGGAGGGGAAGGGAAAGGAGTTTGTAAGCCGCTCTGAGACACCTTTGGGTAGTGAAGGGCGGGGTATAAATCCAATCTCTTCTTCTTCTTCTTCATCTGCAAAAGTTACCCAAGAAATGTAATTTACCAGGCCATCTACCCGGACAAACTTATATTACTTATACATGACTTGAATGGGGTGGGGTGGGGAATCACATGTAGATTTCTTCTGTTTGATCACCCCAAGGCAATTCTTAAGTGCCACAGGTGACTTTTTGAGTGTCCCTTGACAAGACTGGTACAGCTCTTTGCGGCTCCAAACAAGACAACAGCAGCATCCTTTATGGGATTCTTCATAGTCTAGTTTTATAGACTTCTACAGTACTACAGAAGGATTAACTGTTGTTCCACAGGACTAAAGCCAAAGGAAGCGATTAGCTAGATACTGATTAGGAATTTTTTCCTATAGTTTCAAGAGCTGAAATTCTGTTCCAAAATAAAACAGCAGTGCAGGTTCTGATCAGAGACCCATTCCACAGTTCTTTTCCAGATTTTAACTAGCCTGAAGGAATATTTTGCCTGGGTAAGGTCTGAAGTTTGTTTTCCAATAACTCAAATGCTATTATTGAAAATTAACGCAACAATTTCAGGGCTCGTTGCATTTTAGGTATTTAGTTGTCTGGTTGAATAAAAATCTGAAGCTGGCATTATGAAATATAAAATACTCAATTAGGGTTATAATCAGTGTTCCCTCTAAGCTGAGTTAGTGTGAGCTAGCTCACAGTTTTTTAGCCTCTGGCTCACACATTTTTGTCTTAGCTCAGGAAGGATGGCTCCAGAGCAAACGAATCTATGCAGTAGCCAAATCGCTCGCTCCCAACTTTAATGCCAGTAGCTCACAAAGTAGAATTTTTGCTCATAAGACTCCACAGTTTAGAGAGAGCGTTGGATATAATCTCATAATTTGATACTGACTTCCCTAAATCTGTGATGTTGTTACCTAAAATGCCATTCCCCCAACCAGTCCACATGGTAAACACATGAGTATCTCCCTAATCATATGTGCTCACGTGTGCAAAGGTGGCAGGATCAAGACCCTAGATTATGTAAGGGAGAAGCATCTCAAAATTGAATTTAGTGTCCAAGTATTCAACATCCTGATTATAAACATAGGTACAAACATCATCACTATTATTTGGGACTTAGTGCCACGCAGATACATTTAAGTGCATGGGTGATCTTTGTACCTTAGTGAAGCACAGAGTCTAATTCGTATCCTACCAAAGTCCTAACAAGACTTGTTCATATCTTTCTAAAGTCCTCTCAATAGCAGCTGATCAAGGCGCCCAGAATCTCGTAAAATTGCTACTGACATGAAACAAGAGGGTCTTCATGAATTCCACGCCTAACTTGAATTAGACGTCCTTTGGGTTCCTTTTGAACTCCCTCTTCTAACCCCATGCATTCTTATATAATATTCAAGCTTAAAAAAAAAAAGATTTAGAACAAGTGGTTAGGAATTCATAAATGTTATACCTAACCAAAAGGAAGACTGAGAAAGAGAGAGAGGTGTTCAGTTTTCTGGTCTGTTGTATTTGGTAGTTCTGATACCACAGTACAGCTGACAACTGCAGAAAAATGGGGAGGAAAGGTCTCATCTAAATTGTCTGATGTAACCCAAAGAAATACATTCAAAGCTATCCTGTTTAGCTCTATTTACAATACTAGGGAGAGAAGACAATTTGCCCTAAACATTTATATGAGGAAGAAAACATTTACCTGCATTTTGATGGGAAAAACCTTGGATGAAACATATTTTAAATAATTCTCCCAAGTCACCACTAACGTCCTTCCATTACAATATAAGCACATGCCAACAGAAAGAAAAGAAAGGAAAAAACTTTAAATTCAGCAATATACAGTTCTGTTGTAAAAGTCCTTTTATAATCTTGGTTTCCCAAAACAGATCTGAAAGGATGCGAATACATCCCAGAAGAGGAAAATCAGCATCTCTTGCTATGGTGATAACAGGCCTTAATACTTCTTCCAGGGATGCTGTTATTACTAGACATGCTTGTGTGGAAGGTTACTGGTGGACAGAGCTGGTGGCAAAAGAGGTCAGTTCCTGCTCTCTCTCACAATAAAGTATTAAACAAACTACAAACACCTACATTTTTTTTTATTATTTGTGTCCTGGTTTCTATTGTTCACAACACAAAAGCTACGGCTGCCAAAAGTATCTCTCTTCCTTGGATTGCTCACTGCCAAATCCCAGTGGCACAAGAAATTTCCTACACCTTATTTTCCATTCTCATTGATGTATTGCTTTATGGCATCAATCCCAATCACACTGTAATTTATATCTATCAGGGCCCAACAACAGAGCTCAATAAAAAATATACTTAACATATAATAGACTCGGACACAGGGCTATGATAATGTCACTACAGCTTGCACAAGGCCTTATTCTGATTTTACGTATGCAAATCACTGGCAACCAGCATCCCACTTTTTACTAATTATAGCTGTTAAGGCAAGATTTCTTTGTATGAAGAGGGTGGGGGAGGGGGTCAACTCCTGGAATTCTATCTGTCTGCTCAACATAGTTTGGCCAAAGGTGGAGCACCGTTTCACACGCTAAGCAAACCCAGATGTTTTTCACCTTCCCAGTAAAGAGCATGACTAACTTTACACACCAAGAACTTCAATTGTAAAAAAGGAACTTTATAAAGACTCCCCCCGTTACATCTTTTAAACTTCACTTTAGGCTTTACACATGTCTTGTTTGGGGTATTTTTTAAAGTATCAGAATGTTTTATAGAGAGATTTGGTTGGTGGATTTTGCAATGCTGCAGTGAGGGAATGACAGAGAACCATTCTGCTTGCTGCAATGGAAATGATCCCCCAAGTATTCTACAATAATCACAGAATTCTGCAGCTACTTCCTCCTCCCTCTCCTAAGAATTTGTACAGAAATAAAAGTTTAAAACTGCAGACCAGATCTAATGCACAGGTTAGATACTGGCCAAGTTAGCCTGCACAAGACAGTATATTAAAGCAAATGCGTTTATTCAGAATTAAGTTACGGTGGTTTCAAGAAGATTTACACACAGGCTTGCAGCTTCTCAGGAAGCAAGTTCCATTTAACTCAGTGTGACTTTCTCCCAAGTAAAACATGTACAGATCAGGCCTGCATATATTCAGAAACTGTGGGAACTAAATACTAATATTTCAGTACCAGGACTTACATTAACTATGAGTGATCACACTGGAATAAAATATAAAAGCATTAGACAGCTATGAGACCACTAGAAAGAGAGTGAGGTATACAATTTAAGATTATTCGGATGCCTGTCATTCATGCCATAAGAAACCCACAGAATGAAGCCAACAAAGTCCTTAAGAAAAACCCTTCCCCCTCAAAAAAAACAAAACCCTGCATAAGGCAGCCTTCAAAAGAAAGTAGGGACTTCGTGAGTGAGCTAGAAGGCAGGGAGGGGACTTGCCTCGAAACCTAGCCAAGTGGAAATCAGAGCAGTAATTCTACAAGTCAGCAAAGTACACTTTTAGAGCTATGGTGGTGTGAAGAAGTGCTGGGCCACATTGCCCGAAGGCATCACTAATACACTGATGACTAATGACTGGGGGCCAGGAAGACAATGAATTGGGGGGTTGAAAACTAAGAGAAACCATGCAGTACCTTGACAAATGGGCTTTCACAATTTCATTCACTGAATAACCTTTAAGCACAAAATTGGCTCAAGTTCCCTTGAGAATAACTTGACACATGTTGTTGAACAATGATATAGGTATTTCCCTTCTTTTAACAAGGCGTTCTTATGCTAAATACATAAAAATGATTGCGGGAAATGAAACTTAAGAGTTAACTTTTTCTTCATATATGGGAAAATTAATATCCAGAAGGCTATGTGAGATAGCTTTTCCTCCAATTTGGGAGGGTTGTAAAGGAAAGTATGCCATTTTT
Organism: Gekko japonicus; assembly: GCF_001447785.1. Lineage (NCBI taxonomy): Eukaryota > Metazoa > Chordata > Lepidosauria > Squamata > Gekkonidae > Gekko > Gekko japonicus. The sequence continues at coordinate 81,254 of NW_015176503.1, read as the reverse complement.
AGAGTGCATGAATGATTACAATTTACTGTTTGTGGTGGGACAGATGGGGGGGGGTGAGGAGGAGGAGAAAAAAACATATTTTCCAGAACCCATAAAATGACCAGTGAGAAAGCAAGCACTAAGAGTTTGCTTAACTACTGGAGCCCCAGCATAAAGGTCTAATTTGTAAACAGAGCAATCATCATTATCACATAAATCAAGCCTCGCGTAAAACTTTGCAACACTATGCCCCCACCACCACTAACACACACACACCCCACCACAGCATATCTCTTTTGGTTGGTGGTGCTGTTTTCTTCAATGTACGTAGTCTCCAAATTTTAAAACAGCAATTTGGGCTGTTTTTACAGTCAGAATAAAATATCTGAAGTGTCTCTAAATTAACAAGAGCCACTTAGTCCAGACAGCATTGCCTTTAGCAGCTCCTAAAAACTTCAGGGGGAAAGAGGGAGAGAGAGAGAGAGGGAGAGAGAGACAGAAAGAAAGAAAGATCTTAAAACAGGAAGCTTAGTAAGCTCATAAAACTGTTGTTGGAGCCAGGAACACATAGCATATTTAATCTGCAAACTGTGAGAGAGTCTACAATGATTTCAGCAAGATCTGAGGCATGCCCTCAAGGTTTGCTGGGATCTGGGATTAGGGAGTTGATAAGAACCTCAGCTGCCCATGGACATGTTTTTCTTCTGCAGTTAAACACAAATGCAGAGAGACGTTTGACTGCTGCTTGGCGTTACTGCTCAAGTTATATAAAAGCTTTGCAGCTCCTTTTGCTGTCAATATATCAAAGCTGGAAAAAAATCATCAAAGTGTGAAATTTCATTTAAAGTCTTTGCCAGTCTACAGCTCTATTTCACAGACCTATCAAATAAAAGTACAGATGAGGAAAATACACTCTGAGAACTTGGATGGGGGGAAAAGTTTTGCTGTCTGCCCCCTATTTTTTGTTTGTTCCATCTTCCTTTATTTGGATTTTAAGATGGAGCACATGAAGCCCAATGGCAAGAAAACAAGAGAACAAAGATTGGGGGAGGGGAAGGGGAATAAAGCAAAGGTGTGTGTTTGAGAAACACTCTATTACAAAAGCAACTTAAATCATTAGAACTGAGCCACTGCTTGTTATTGAACAAACGGATCTCTGAGTCAGTTCAGCATCTTAATTTCTTACAATATGCCTGGACTTCATGGCACTTCAAATAAACTGCAGAATATATGAGGGCTGGCCATAGGAAAGCCTTCTCCAAAGTATCTATTTAGCTTAGGGGATTTACCACAATTGCATACAGAAGAAAACTCTGACTTTTGAGATAATCTACTATAGTCTAAAAGCATTAACATTCCATTACTAAGGTCTTCCTGAGGATTTCATGACTCATTGATTCAGTCTTGCTCCGAGTCTGCTTCTTCTTAGTACATTACTGTCTCCTCACGCCAGAGTGCATGCAACAATGGCCATTAAACCGTTTCCTTTCATAACTCTCAGGCCTCCCCCTTGCTAGAATGGATCCCAATCTTTAACAAGCATCAGATGCTTTACTCAAAGAGAAAACTGTGGAAAAGTTTTCTAAAAATGCTTTCTAACATCAAATAAATACCTCAGCAGCAAGGCTGATGTGTGCAAGTAATTACCCATGATTACAAGCAAGCAAGCAAGAAATGAGATAAGAATTGTAAAACAATTTATACTCTTAAAAGCACTACTTATAAAGGTAAATAATAATTGCAGCAAAGAAAGTCACCCTAACTCCGCTGGGATCGATGGGGGATTAGGCAGCGGCTTCAGTAGAAAGCTGGTCCCCCCTCCCCACATTCATTTATTAAACTTTTCAATGTATGGAGAAAGTTTTTTGATTATTTTTCAGGAGCTGGATCTTGTCTTGAGAAAACTCTGCCTCTTTTCAAATACGCTTAATTCAAAATTAAACTTTACGACACAAGATGCTTAGAATATCTCACAAACCATTTTCATTTCAAAAGACTTTTCTGCAAACTGACTGTTGAGTCCTGGCCACCGTACAAGCTCTGCACTATTTTTTGTCAAGATAAAGCATGCAGTATCTTCTTTGGTTTAGTTTTCCTTCTGGAGACGAACACTTCAGCAAACAATGTTACACTGATGACCATGTGCAGCAATGTGAAATAAACTGTGTGTATGCCCACACACACTTACTACTTACTTTCCAGCATTTTTTCCTTTTAAGAATTATATCCACCCTTCCCTAATCATTAGATTTCTATCACCCCAATCCTCATCACAATTCTTTCAAAGTAACTCATATCTCACTGGTTTCACTGGAATTTGATAAGTGTGTCCTTAGGCACAGTCCCTAACCATTACCTAAACTGCAAATGTCCTACATGCATGGCAGTGCAATCCTAAGCAGAGTTACCCTTCTGAGTACATTGAAGTCAAATGGCTTAGAACACTGTAACTCTTTTTAGGATTGCAGTCAGGATTTACTCCAGAGAAATGTGCAGATGACAGCAACAACATCGTTAAACAAAAAAGTAGTCTCCTCTTACAACCAGTACAAAGTTACTTAACATTTGTTTTTAACGCAGGCGACAAAATAATCTTCTAAAAATCATTAAGTACCAGCGCATCACACATTAAATTTCATCTTGTAAATAAATTCTTGAAATACTTTACACAGTTTACACTGTTGAAGTCATTCACAGATTTCACACACCACTTCAACTAAGTTACCGAAAGGTGTTAAGATAGTATGTCACAGATTTCAGATTTCTTTATGTTTTTAAAACTGTGTTCTTCTTTCAAAAAAAATTTGAGATATGCAATTAATAAACTGTCAGATCCTAATTAATTTTTAATAAAGAGCCTAAAGGAAACACTTACAGATATCAATCACTAAGGCACCTTTCCAAATTAAGAATGTAATTGTATAAATGCTCCAAACAGTCTCAGCTCATAATCATGGGGGGGGGGATCCTTCAACCCTTTTTACACTACTCCCTCCAAAAAGTAAACTTGGGTTGTTCTTTGGAGTTCATTCCAACCAAACCAGTTCTCATATTCATGCTTTAACAGAACTTGGATAAAGAATAAATCAAATGCCCTTCTTATAAAGAACAATTAGTAATTTAATGAACCTCATATTTCAAAAAGAATTGGAAATCACTGGGTTTTAATGGGATCCCTGAAAACGAATTCAAAATTGCAGGCTTAAGCTTCAAAAATGGACACGGCCTGAAAAAAAAATCCTAAAAGTTTAGTGCATATTGTTATTACAGTATGCCCAGCTAGCCAATGCAGGCTTATTTAATGGGATGTACACGTTAACTTGCCAAAATGGATAGCCACCCATACCTTGGGCTTTAAAAGGGGGGGGTGACCTATGCTGGGATGCAAACGGTCCATCATTTCAAACTGAAGTGGCAGCTGGAAAATGTGAAACAGCTGGCAAAGAGCAGTGAGAAAATGTTTTACATAAATATCTCTACATATAAACTGGCAGAAGGCCACAAACACTAGACCCAAAGGATGGGATCAACACAATACACCAGAGGATTCAAATAATTGGGGGCTGGGAGTGTAGGGTGTTTTTTTAAAAAAAACAAAACTTTTTTTCTTATGTGGTGTTTGCAAGGGACAATACCCAGTTGGCAGCCTCTCAGTTAGAAAAACTACAATTGGGAACAACCCAAAGTTGAAGGGCTAAACTAACATAACAAAACAGATTCTCTGCTGAAGCCTTCTAAGATTCCTTTGATGTGCTTGCTTGTCCAAATTGCTTTGTTTTCGTCTATTTACTCTGCCTCTTTTGCCCAAGGCCTCCCCCTCCAGCTTTCTTTCCAAGTTTGAGAAAAGTTAACTGCTGGGTGCGATTCATATAACTCTCCAGCCATTCAGTCCTCCCCATCCAATGAATGAGGTTTACAAAAGGGAGCCAAAAACCAAAGGGAAAGATAGATGTCTGGACAACAGAAAAATACTCAAAACCAAGGAGCTCCGGCTTGCACCTTGCCAGAAAATTACCCACTCTCAACTAACCACAATGGAAATTCAAGCATCTGATACTCCTGGGTCCAAAAGTTGATGCCAAAAGCAACTAACTCGCCTTGAAGTAGCCACAGGATCTTTTCCTCAGTTTGCAAGAGCAACGGAAACAATCATTACGTTTAAAAACAAATTGTTCACCTTCCTCCAGTTGTGAATGAGGAGCCTCACCCTCATCTCCCCTTCCACTTCAGTTCCTGCCCTGAAACTTTCAAGCACAGGGACCAAACTTTGAAGGGGGGGGGGGAGGAGAGGGCCGGATTAAAAAGGCATCCTTCATACCACTACAAATAATAGCAAAAGGTTGTGTACAGTACCACATCCGATCACTTGCTTCCACCACTCCAGATGTGGCAAACTTCCAGTCACCTCAGAAACTGCTGGCAGGATATTTTTTCCCCCTTCCTTCCTTTTTTCTTTTTTTTCTTTTTTGGAAGCGGCCAAGCAGCTGCTTCAAGCCTGCAAAATGTGCAGTTACAAACTGAACTGCGGGATGTTAAGCCTGCAAATCCTTTCCGAGTGCAGCCGGGCAGAGATTGCAGGGGGGGGGAGAGAGAGATCCGGCACTTTCTGCCTTGTGCAGCCCGATCTTTCTCCTGTTTCCTTACGATTTCCACGAGACTGACTCCCAAAGTCGTCAGCCTCGCGAAGACTCTCCGCCCCCGCGGCCTCCCCCCCCCCCCCAAAACGCCCCCCCTGCCACTCGAGAGCCTCTCATTCCTCTCCCTCCCGGCCTCTCCATCGTCTAGTCAACTACATGAGAAACCAAACACAGAAAAGGGATTCCCCCCCACACACACACACTCCCTCCAGCAAAGATTTCTGTAAAAACAAAACACCATTCCAGCTCCTCTCCCCGCACTGCCGGCCGCGCTGCAAGTGAAACAAAGAACTTTTTCTCCCCCCCCCTTCCCCCGTGCCTGTCTCCAAAACTCGCAACTTCACGTACCTGCTGCAGCCGCCGCTTCTGCTGCTAAGGTGATCCTGCTGGGGCAGCATCCCTGATGGATTAAAGTACCCTGGTCCTGCTTCTACACCTGACAGACACCGGCCTGTCTGGTGTTGGGGGGGATTATGTTTAAAGGCATCAGGGAGGCTGGGCCAGCAGCAGGGCTAAGGCAATCCTGCTGAGCAAATGGAGGAGGATGTACTAAGAGATGCCGGGGGGAAATATTGACTGCTTTAGTATACAAGGGTTACAACCAGGGGTCTTTTCAGGCCGGAGCCCTCCGGAGTGCTGCTCCGGCAGCCCGCATGGTGGCAAGCCCCGCCCCTGGGTCCTCTGAGCCCCGCCCCCAGGTTGCCCAAGCCACACGGGAGTGCTGCGGCTCGGGGGAGGCCCGGAGAGCCCCGCCCCCGGGTCGCCTGAAACTCGCGAGAGTGCTGCGGCTCGGAGCAGGCCCAGAGAGCTTCGCCCCCGGGTGTCCCGAGCCATGCGGGAGCGCTGCAGCTCAGGGCAGGCCCGGAGAGCTCCACCCCGGGTGGCTGTCCTGGTCTCCTCCTCCGCCAATGCTACTCACCCCTCCCTCCCCGCCTGCCTGCCCAGCAGCTCCGCCGCCTCCTCGCCTTTCGGTGCGAGGGGAGGGGAGCAGAGCTGCCCCGGGAGCGCGATCTCGCGGCCCTCAGGACGCCGCCGCCGACCCACCCGCCCGCCGCGGAACGAGTTGGGCTCCCTCAACTTTCTTTGCCGGAGCGGCTCTGCACGTGGGGGGTGGGGGAGAGAAGGGGAAGGACGCCCCCTCCCCTCCGGTGCCTGCTGGCCCGCTCGAGGCTTGCGTTTATTCAAAAAAGGCGGGAGGGAGAGAGAGGGAGAATGGCGGGAATCAGTGGGAGTGAGTGAGTGAGTTAGTGCGAGGGGGGGGGTTGAGGGCCACGGTGTCCTCACCCCGGAGAGACAAAATGGATGAGAGTGGAGCGTTTTGGGACCCGCCAGGCTTCCCCCCCCACCCCTTTCCTCCTCCTCCTCCTCCTCCTCCTCCTCCTCATCTTTCCACACTTTTCTTCCCCTCCTCCGGCTTCCACGGAAGAAGCCACTCCCTCGTCAGGGAGGGACAGCGGGAGAGCCCTCTCTCCTTCTCCGGCAGGCGCTTCCCTCAGGCGTCGGTTTCTCCCTCTCTCACTTTCCTAAACTTCCAGCCCTTTCTGCCGTCCCGCTGTACAGTGCCCGTCAGGAATTCCCCTCAGAGTGACTTTGGAGCTGCCCATATCTGTGGGCTCCACCAGGCATGGTGGTGTTGTTTTTTAACCTGTCAGATGGTTCAGAATCAGAAAACAGTCTCCCGGGCCCATAATTATTATTTTTTTTAAAGAAAAGAGAGAGGCGGTTTACAAAGAGAGAAATGAACTGCTCTGTGGGTTCATTTCTTCAAATGTTGTCATCTATACGTGGCCTGCGATTAATGTCACACTTGGTGGCTTTTGCGCATGTTTAAGGCCTCAGCCTTGACAAACTTCTGTTACTTTTGAAAAAGACATTGCTGGTGTTGAAGCATTTGTCCATCACATCGCAAGATGTATCCCAAAGGCCAGGTGAAGAAAATGCCAATACAAGCACTGAGATCTGGGCTAACTGATTTTTTTTTTTCTGTAGAGGTAAATATTTTTTCGTAGGGGAAAATATCTGTTCCATCAGGGCCCTGAGATATGCTGAACAGTTTGTTCCACCTGAACAAGGTAACTTTTGAGGAATTGTGGCACCGCAGACCCATCCAACGATCTGACAGTTAGATCTTACTTAGGTATCAGGTTGTTTGAACAGGACAACTGTGATAGTTCACTAACCCTTCAGTTTTCACAAATGGCAGCTTCAGATGCAAACCTATTTATGGGTGTACCTCTTTGGGCTAAAATGGAAGCTCACACAATTGAATGTGAATTCTCTCCCGCCATAAGTATTTATTTAGTTGCAACCTTTTTAGTCTGCCTTTTGAGACCGGAAAGAGAAGCATTCAGTGTACAGAGAAGATTATTCATTTTATTTAAAACATTTCTTTGTCATTTTTCCACCCAATTCAAGGTCCCCACTATAGTGTGTCTGTGTGAGAGAAAGTGCCATAAAGATGCAACGTTTATGGCACTTTCTCACACTCACTATAGTGGGGACCTTGAATTGGGTGGAAAAGTGGCAAAGAAATGTTTTAAATAAAATGAGTCATAGCAACCTCTAAGGTTTTCAAGGCAAGAGACTAACAGAGGTGGTTTGCCAGTGCCTTCCCCTGCAAAGCAACCCTGGAATTCCTTGGCGGTCTCCTATACAAATACTAACAACAAATAAAAATAATATAAACACATAAAAGGACACAAACAGGAAAGAGGGCTAACAGTTAGCGAAGAAACACCAAGCAAAACAAAGCTTTTACCCGCTTGTGAAGAAGAAGAAATGATTTATACCCCACCCGTCACTACCCGGAGGAGTCTCACAGTGGTTCACAATCTCCTTTCCCTTCCCCTCCCCACAACAGACACCCTGTAAGGTAGGCAAGGCTGAGACGGCTCTTTCGAGAACTGCTCATGAGTGAACAGCTCTGAAAGAACTTGTGACTGACCCAGGGTCACTCCAGCAGCTGCATGTGGAGAAATAGGGAATGAAACCCAGTTCTCCCTGCTTAGCGTCCGTGCTCCTAACCACTATACCAAACTGGCTATTGTGGAAGACAAGATAGAAAGAGATGAATTTCCCAGGGGAGGGAATTCCAAAGTTTTGATGCCACAACTGAGAAGGCCCTTTCTCATGTTGCCACCTGTCTAGCCCCAGATTGGCAGGGGCACCTGAAGCAGGGCCTCTGAAGGTGTACAGAGTGGCTGGGTAGGTTGATATGGGAGTAGGCAGTCCTGGTACGCTGACCCCAAGCTGCGTATGGCTTTCACAGTGAAAACCAGCACTACGAATTGGGCTGGGGAAGAAAACTGGGGGCCAGTGTAGATGGAACAAAACTGTGACCTATTCCAGTCAGTGTTCTGGATGCAGCATTCTGTACCAGCTATAGCTTCCGGACAGTCTATAAGGGCTTCAATTAGTATATCGGAGACTTCTAGACTAGAAGCCTCCTCCTTGACATTACTTTTCTACTATAAGGATCTGGGAGAGAGAGTCAAGAACCCCCATATGTAATCTGAAATGTTACCGTTTAGAAATCGCTTTACCTCCTAATTTGCTATTTGTAAACCTAGACTGTTGATATACACTAGTCAGCATTCACTTTAATCAGTGAATTCACTGAGGAGTCATTTGGGGTTTTATTTTGTTGGTTTTAAATTCTGGTACTTTTAATTATGATTTGGAAGCCATCCTGAACCATAAGGAAAGCTGGACTATAAATATTTAACAAATTAATTGTTTGGGTTGTTAACTTTTTTAAAGACAAGGAATTAATACTAGATTTCTGCATCTGAAGGGGAAATAATAATAATAATCCTGAAAATCAATATGACTTGGCAGTGGACAGGTTTATTCTTGTCTGTCACAAAAGCCCCTATGAAAACCATTCCAGAATTTTGACATTATACAATATACCTAATACACACAAGAATCTAAATAAGTATTAACACCAGCTCAGCTTTTACTTCAGATCTGATCAGTACAATACACACTGCATTGACCAAGAGCTAGTTTGTATTCCGGTTATAGACTTGCAGTACAGTAAGAGTTTAAACAGGGCTGGTATAATCCTAGTATCATGTATATAGATGTGTGTGTCATTCATATATATGCATGCAGTGGGATCTAGGAACCTATAATGCCTGACAGTATATGATCAGGTGTTAGATAAGAAAATGAAAATATAAGAGAATATGAGAACATAAAAGAAGCCAATGTTGGATCAGGCCAAAGGCCCATCCAGTCCAACACTCTGTCATACAGTGGCCAAAAATACCAGGTGCCATCAGGAGGTCCAGCAGTGGGGCCAGGACACTAGGAGCACCAAGCACCAAGAATACAGAGCATCACTTGCCCCAGAGTCCCTATTTATACCTTGTGGCTAATAGCCACTGATGGACCTCTGCTTTTTTACTGAGGTGGACAATGCAATTAACCATCTACCTCTTATACGACATTCTTTAAAATTATACCATTAAAAAATAAATACTTCTAAGATAAGATTTTTTAATTAGATTAACAGTACAATCCTAAACAGAGTTACACCCTTCGAAACCCCTTTGAAGTCAGTGGGATGAAGCTTAGAGCAGCGTAACACCATTTAGGACTGCACTCTTCAATAACAGCACTTCCTGCCCTAGGTCAGCAGCCTGTGAACAAGTTCCATGTGCATTAGATAGTCTCTGCTGTGAACTGTGCTTCCTCTTGCACAGCACTTACGTTTGCACAAGATCAATGGGATTCAAAGAGCCCTTGCACAAATGGATGTGCTAATGAAAGAGGAAGCGCACTCCGCGGCAGAGACTATCTAGGGCACACTGAACTTGTTCCTAGGATCCAAGTCCTAGTCAGCAGAACATTCCCGGAAAGAACTTGGTTGTGTGCCTCTACTCTTTTCTCCTAATAGAGACATTTCACACATTCAGCTGAGAGTCTTCAAGAGCTGGTTCACACATGGACATTCATCACTTGTGATGGAAGCATCAAGTGAAGATTTGCCTTTTTCCACCCCTGATGGTAAATGGTGGTAACCAGAAGGGTTTAAGAACCTGATATAATTGGTCTGATTAATGTGGTGAGTTTGCTTCATGATAATGCCAGTCAGGGCTCTTTTTGTAGAAAAAGCCCAGCGGGAACTCATTAGCATAATAGGCCACGCACAACAGCAAATCTTATTAGTATATTAGGCCACACCCTGACAGCACCGCTCATTAGCACATTAGGCCACACCCCCATGTTACCAGAAGTGTGGTCATCCAGCCACACCCACCTTTCCTTTCTTATTCTGTTTACCTTGTTTGTTGTCAAAACCCAGGGCCTTTTTTTGTAGCAGCAACTCCTTTGCATGTTAGGCCACACACCCCTAATGTAGCCAATCCTAATGAGTTTCTGCTATTGGGTGTGGCCTATTATGCTAATTAGTTCCTGCTGGGTGTGGCCAACTCAGGAGCCAGCCGGAACTCTGTTCCTGTGCGTTCCTGCCCAAAAATAGCCCTGATGCCAGTCCATATGTTTTATGCGTGTTTGGATACATACTTGCCTGTGAAACTCATTGTGATAATGCTGATCCCTGTGGTAAAAGTAACACTTAGACTATCCAAGGACGAACATTGACCTGCAGACAATATGAGATGATACAAAAAGATCTGTCTGAGGCATGTGGCCAGGGTCTATTACAGAGAGGGCCAGGAGGGCTGCTTGATCCATGCCTCACATTCATGGCGGACCTCAAAGTTAGGCTTTTGACATTATCTCCAAATGAGGTTATACATACAGTCGCAGAGGTACACCGACAGGATTGACAGAAGACGGCGTTCATCATACAACTTTAAACTTGTGTCCCATTACCAGGACACACTGCCCGTACTGCACACACTATGAAAAAGAAGAGTTGTTTTTTTATACCCCGCTGCTTCTACAATCACCTTCCCTTCTTCTCCCCACAACAGGCACCTTGTGAGGTAGGTGGGGCGGACGGAGTTCTGAGAGAACTGTGACTGGCCCAAGGTCACCCAGCAGGCTTCATGTGGAGGAGCGGGGAATCAAACTCGGTTCTCCGGATTAGGGAATCAAACCCATTTCCCCACTCTTAACCAGTACCCCACATCGGCCCTTTTAACTACTACACCACACTATGAATTAATATCCTCCTTCGTTGGCTGCAGCAAGACCTGGAGCTGGTGGCTCCCCAGCCCCTCCCACCATTGCTGCCACCACTGCCAGGAGCCCCCCAAAAATGGAAGTGGCCCAGGCCTCTCTCTCGACCTCCGAGAGGCCCTGCATGTGATCTGTAATGCCTCATTCATAGATGCATAATCTGAATAATTCCGAAGTGACAAGAGATCAAGTGTTACACACCCGTGTGTGAACCAGCCCTCACAGTGCAGGAAGTTACTACACAAATTACTACACATCAAGAAAGTAGATGTCTAGAATTTGCAAACGTGAGGCCCCATTCCCCCAGCACATTCTTTCCATTCATGGATTTGTTTCTCTCCAAAAAGCCTTTATACAATGTACAGTTTAATTACTATTTCCTTTGATTTCTGTGAAACTTAAGCATGCCTTTCTCCAGACGGCACCCAGGGTGTTTTGACTTTCAGTTAACAGAAAAGAAGAGAGGGGGGAAAAGACCTTGGGCAGACCAGGATCACAGGTATGAAAACCTTGGGAGAAGAGGAGGAACAGGACTTTCAGGTGCTTTATGGCTGAACAGGTTAAAAGAAATTAAAGAGAGAGAGGCTTACTTTTGCCAATTGAAACGTAATATAAATGTTTCATCACCCTGACAATTGAAATACTTAGCAGAAGCTTAGAACATCCCAGGCCCTTCAGCGAAACAAAATGAAAACAGGCAACTCTCTGTTGAAGGAAGAACATTCCTAATAATCTTTCATATCTGTTCCAAAAAGTTTGTGTCATTATTTCCATTACCTAGATGGGGGGGGCACTCATTTATTGTCATACTGTACTGGGAGGAGGTTTATTGTTACCTCCAAACATTGTGATCATCTTCTGTACTATAAGATTCATCTGCTTTTCTGCCTACGGAGGTTGTTTCATTGTTTGTTTGCAATGTTTAACTCTCTTAAACACTGAGATATCAGAATAAAATTCAGCACACCATTCTATGTTTCACCTTTGAGTACAACCCATCAAGCATACCTATTTTTATGCCCTGACCTGGATAGCCCAGGTAAGTCTGACCACATCAAATCTCAGAAGCTAAACAGGGCTGACCCTGGCAAGTACTTGGAAGGGAGACCTCCAATGAATACCAGGACTGGAACACAGAGGCAGGCAATAGCAAGCCACCTCTCTGAAACGTCCAAGCTGCACTATGGGGTCGCCAGAAGTCAACCTTGACTTCCAGGCATACATACATACCCACACGCATGCACACACACACACACACACACAGAGTACAAAAAAAAATACCTATTTTTATGAAAATATGTTGTAAACTGTTGCATTTCATAGCCTGGCTAGAGAAAGAACGAGTTAAACTGGTAGGTATATCTGCAAATAGTACATCTTCCCAGATCACTTACAAGGTTTTCCAAGGCTCTGGACAGAAACACTCACCAAGAACCTCAGCTCCATTTCTAAAACTGGGAATGAAAGATAAGACACCCCACATAACCATTCAAACGGGGTCGGAGGACTCATCAGGGAGGGGGATCCCAAACCACAAAATATGAATCGTCATGAACCTTCTACATCATTGGCCCCTAAGTAGCCTGAGGTGTACAGAAGGCTCAACACTTGTTGCCACAGAGAAGCTCCTCTCACCCTCCCCTCCCCAAACTATGCACTGGCTTGATAATTCTCCTTTACACAGCTCTGTAGCACTAACCCCCATCAAGAAACCACGCATTCATGGAGTGTGTGGCTGGTCACAAACCATCACTCCCAGCAAACTGCCAACATACTTTGGGAAAGGCAATGGGGGGGGGGGCAGAAAAGATCTGCAACTGTCAGCACCTTCCACTGATGAATTACTGGATCCAACCTATTATCTCCCCCAATGGTTGAATCCTCATCTAGCCACCGAGGGGGCTACCAGAGGAAGGTATTACTCATCGGCAATGTGGTGAAGAGGGAAGCCTTCTCGAGCCAGTTTGGTGTAGTGGTTAAGTGCGTAGACTCTAATCTGGGAGAACCAGGTTTGATTCCCCACTCCTCCACTTGCAGCTGCTGGTGTGACCTTGGGTCAGTCACAAGTTCTCTCAGAGCTGTTCTTGAAAAAAGAGCCGTTTCTGTCAGAGCTCCCTCAGTCCCACTCACCGTACACAGGGTGCCTGTTGTGGGGAGGGGAAGGCGTTTGTAAGCCGCTCTGAGAGTCCTTTGGGTAGTGAAGGGTGGGGTATAAATCCAATCTCCTCCTCCTCCTCCTCATTGAAAAGCTCTTCAGTAGCTGCACCCTTCCAATTAACATCCTCTCCCAAGCAATGCTCCCTCTAAGCTGTGGAGTCCTGTGAGCAAAAATTCTACTTTGTGAGCTACTGTCATAAAAGTTGTGAGCGAGCGATTTGGCTGCTGCACAAATTAGTTTGCTCTGGAGCCCTCCTTCCTGAGCTAAGACAAAAATGTGTGAGCCGGAGGCTAAATAACTGTGAGCTGGCTCACACTAACTCAGCTTAGAGGGGACACTGCTCAAAAGTATTTTCTGTTGCAGCAGAGAGTTTGAGTACCACATGCTTAGAAGGACGGATCATGGCCTAGGCAGAGCTCTCACTATGCACGCCTTAGAAGGTCTCAGGGTCAAACCCTGCTCTGGCATCTGTAGTTAAAAGGATCTCAGGTGCTAGGAAAGAACCTTCTTTGCCTGAGGTCTTAGAGAGGGGCTGCTAACTAGCACAGACAATACTGAGCCAGATGGATCCATGCTCTGACTTCGTGTATAGCTGTTTCATATGTAAGCCTCTTATCCCACACTCAGAGCACTTCTGTGGTTTCAGTGACAGTTCTTAACTTCCCTGTTCATCTCTGACAAAAGGGCTGTTCATCTGCTGCTACTGGCTGTGTTTGGACGGTTAGGGGCATTCAGACCCCTGCCGTTTCTGGCTGTAGTGCCAGTATTCTGTGTGTGAAATGGGGGCTGGGGCTGGGTCCTTGACATCGTCATGACATTCCAAGCATTGCCATGTGATTTGTGTCTCTCATCCACAGCTAATGTGGCGGCATCAAAGCAAGTGTCTTTTGTGACTGGCGGATGGCAACGATTTGCATAGACTTTGTTGAGAGAGTGGTGGTCCGTGCTGCCGTGCCGACTCTGTTGCAATTGCTCTGCTTTTGACAGCGCTGCTGAGAGTGCGCAGGATCACAACTAAGTTACTATGAACAGCCACCCAATATAGTAGGATCATAGGATCGGCCAATAGGATGAAAAGGAGCGAAAAACAACATGTAACCAACTGTGTGCGGCTCCTGTTGAATTCAGTGGAATAGAACACTAACACTCAAGCACAAAGATGGTCCTAAGTCCTCACATGGCACATGGCTCAGCCTAGAGCATATGTTTTAAAACAGAATT
>NW_015176503.1:64969-67068 GCF_001447785.1 Gekko japonicus | reverse complement strand
GATTCAACTGAGATAAATCACTTTACACTGATTTTCTTGGAAAATCTTACTTCCAATACTGAACAGAATGAGACTGTAAATGAATTCTTTCTGTTCACAGAAATGACACAATAAAGCAGTCAAGTCTTAGACTACAGGGGTGGTAGAACAAGCAATCTAAAGGTAAGTACTATTGCCACAATCTAGATATCATGAAGGGCGTGGTGGGTGGGAATTCTGGTATTGGGAACCTATGTATGTTCCTTCCTCTCACTAGGACGGCTTGGAAGTATAAGGGTTTCTGGCTCAAACTATGAGGCAATATAGCACCACTACTAGAGAAGATTTATTGACGCTTTCAGCCCATCAGGCAACAAGTGACGCAAAGAGCCAAGAGATCTCATCTGGCCTCACTTAACTACTGATTCTGGCTTGGTTCCTTTGTCCGAATGAGCCATTGTTCAGTGGCAACAAAGCTGTTCCCAGCCTACCAGGAGCCATGCCTGAACCAAGAAGAAGCAGCAGCAGCAGGAGGAGGAGATTGGATTTATACCCTGCCCTTCACTACCCAAAGGAGTCTCAAAGCGGCTTGCAAACTCCTTCCCCTTCCCCTCCCCACAACAGACACCCTGGGAGGTAGGTAGGGCTGAGAGAGCTCTTCCCAGAACTGTCCTTGACAGAACAGTTCTGAGAGAGCCATGATTGACCCAGGGTCACACCAGCAGCTGCAAGTGGAGGAGTGGGGACTCAAACTCAGTTCTCCCAGATTATAGTCCGCACACCTAACCACTACACCAAACTGGCTCTCAAAAAAGAAAGAAAATCAAGTGTACGCTCTACACAATAGGCCTGTTGACTTGTTACGGTAACTGCACATACAATCCGCCATTTGTCTTTATATATGCGTTGAGTAATTCTCCCATTACAGCTGAACGTGTGATTGAAACCCCACAGGTACTGGTCCCCAGTTTTATTTTGAACCGTGAATGCACATTGGCTTTTTCTTACAAAGAGATGTACACACATATACGCAGGCTGGATGTATGTTCACTGTGGTGTGAAGAGAGCTTGACTGTGTGTGCATTCTCCATAGCTCGTGAACAGAGCTACTCCGAGGCAGCTTCACGTGTGCTATTTTAACTGTCCATCATAAAAGCAAGTGGGAACTAGTTCCCACAAACAATAAACGAAGTGGTAAACCCAGGGCTATTTTTGGGCAAGAACGCACAGGAATGGAGTTACGGCTGGCTCCCAAGTTGGCCATGCCCAGCAGGAACTCATTAGCATAATAGGCCACACCCAACAGCAGGAACTCATTAGGATTGGCTACATTAGGGGTGTGTGGCCTAACATGCAAAGGATTCCTGCTACAAAAAAAGGCCCTGTGTTTTGACAACAAACAAGGTAAACAGAATAAGAAGGGAAAGATGGGTGTGGCTGGATAACCACACTTCTGGTAACATGGGGGTGCAGCCTAATGTGCGAATGAGCTATGCTGTCAGGGGTGTGGCTGGATATGCTAATGAGTTTCTGTTGTTGGGTGTGGCCTATTATGCTAATGAGTTCCTGCTGGGTTTTTTCTACAAAAAAAGCCCTGGGTAAACCTGAATCTGAACTGTTACTTCAGACTGTACCTGAGGACTCATGCGTTCAAATGATCCCTCACCAAAGAACACAAGAAACACTAACGCACCATGGAAAACAAAAGCTACTTTTCTCCACAGGAGGCCGTTTTTGTTCAGGTGACATCTGTACACCTCAGGCCTTAGATTTCAGACTTCCCAGACTTGGTTGTAATGCAGCAGCTGCTTCAAGCTGGTATACTGTGGAAATGTTTAACTGGGGAGGAGTCCTGCAGCTGGCCAGACAGCCAGCTTCTTATCATAGAGGGGAAAAGAAACAGGAGCAGCAATGGGAACGACAGATAGGCAAGCTGCCTCCAAGAGGTTCCCCTGTTATTAGTGTTGTCAGCCTCCAGGTGGGGCCTGGAGATCCCCCAGAATTACCACTATGGCCAGCCTACGGAGATCAGTTCCCCAGGAGAAAACGGGTGGTTTGGGCAGTGGACTCTATGGCACTATACCCCGCTGAGGTCCCTCCCCTCCCCAAACCCCTCCCCT
>NW_015176503.1:30413-64941 GCF_001447785.1 Gekko japonicus | reverse complement strand
CGGGATGGGCCTTTGGCCTGATCCAACATTGGCATCTCTTATGTTCTTATGTTCATAGCCAGCAGCTGCAAGTGGATGAGCAGGGAATCAAACCTGGTTCTCCCAGATTAGAGTCCGCACACTTAACCACTACACCAAACTGGCTCTTGGCTTTAGCCCTGCTACCAAACTCCAAACAAACCTACAGTTTCCATTTATCTCTAAAACGGATGCACACTGGTGATCTGCTTCCACATATTTTGTGACTCTGGCCAGTGGTGGAAGGGCATCAGCCACTTGCCTTGCCCTATGGCGTCAAGTCAAGTCAAGTCAATCTTTCGCCCTATGGCATCAAGGTCTGCCCTAGGAGGTTCCCTAGCACCAGTGGGCAGCTGGTGGGGAGCCTGCTTCCTCCTCCTCTCCCTCCCTTGGGGGCAGGGCAGCTCTTCCTTATCTCTGTTATGCCTCACTGCCTTGCCTGAGGGGGGGGGTGAGGAGGTGGGCAGCAGCTTCCATCACAGTGCAGGGAGAAAGGGGGGCGGGCACAATCTTCCTGCCTCTCAGTGGCCTGGGGGGGTGTCAAGGAGGGTGAGTGCCTTCTCTTCTTCTCCGTGCAGCATTGGGGGAGGGTAACACAGAAGCAGTACACTCACAGCAACATGTCCCTCTTGGCTTGCCACATTTGAACTGAAGTTCCTGAGAGATCTTCAGAAGGTAGTTCCAACATTGGTGGAATCCCACCAAGTCACAGCTAATTTATGGCAACCCCATTGGGTTTTTCAAGGGAAGGGACGAGCAGAAGTGGTTTGCTATTGCCTGTCTAGGGTTGCCAGGTCCCCTTGTTGCTCCAGCAAGGGGACTTGGGGGGCGTTCCAGGGGTGGGCAGGGATGTTGCACCCAAAAAGTGATGTCATCATGTCAGGGACGCCGCCCAGGGACGCTTTGGTATTTGGGCGAAACGCTATTGTTTCTTCACCCTCAAACCATAGAGTTTCCCGAGATACCAGAACGTCCCTGCGCGATGTCGTCACTTCTGGGTGATGTCATTGCGTTGGGGACGTCACATGGCAACATTCCGGTTTAGGGGCAAGGTTTCCCCTGCCAGCCAGCTGGTCTGTGGCGGGAAGAAGCCCCTGAGATCCCCCCCACCCAGACCTGGGGGCTGGCAAGCCTAAGCCTGCCTCTGCATAGCAAGTTGACCATAGACTTCCCTGGTGGTCTCCTGTCCAAGTACTACCCAGAGGGGGTGACCCTGCTTAGCTCCCAAGATCTGACGAGATGGGGGCTAGCCTGGGCCACCCAGGTCAGGGCAACCCCACCACTACACTAACTAAACTGGACATTACCAGAGCACGGGTAAATATGACAGAGCCATTCCTTTCCAAGAAGAGGCACCGCTGGCATACCAAAGCCGATAAATACAGAAACTACTTGGAGATGAAAAGATAAATGTATGTCAATGGGTTCTTTAACCCCTGCACGGACACCTAAGGATTTGCCTTCTATTACTGTAAACTGAAGCTCAAATACCTTGGCCACCAAGTGAGAAGGGAGCACTCAGTGGAGAAGACCCTGATGCTGGGAAAGACTGAAGGTCAAAGAAGACGGGGACGGCAAAGGATGAGATGGTTAGACAGTGTCATAGATGCAACGAACATGAAATTGAGCAAACTTCAGAGGACGGCGGAAGACAGGAAGGCCTGGCGTGATCTGGTCCGTGGGGTCGCGAAGAGTCGGACTCGACTGTGCGACTGAACAACAACAACCGTAATCTGTTAACTGGAAGTAAAGTTTTATCATGTTCACAGCTGTTGAAACTCGTAATTCCTGGGCTCTATAAATGTTAATAATGTGTGTTCAACTTTAACTTGTACTACTTGCCTTCAATATTAAGCAAGTGTTAGTGCTATGGCAGCTGCTGGAGCAGTGGAAGGAAAGAGGTCTTCCCCCCTCCTTGGGTACCCCCTCCCTTGCCAGGAGTGCTGGGAAATATATTTCACAGGGCACCTGACAGGAAAACTAGATATCTCAGGATTCTTAGTGTCTACTACTGGGACAGGGACTTGTCTTTCTGCTTAAGTTACTCGGTGTAAGCATTCCTAATACGTTTCAAACTATTTTTTTTTGCGAGTAAAGGTAATTTTTACACCCAAGATTCTCAAGATGAACTACAAAGATAAAATCACATTATAAAACAATCAGTATGATAACATGACCAAACTTAATAAAGAAGGAATCATGTAAATGACTGAAGAGAATTCTGCATGCACGGTGCCACCACAGAAAAGACCGTGCCTCTCATGGCCATTCATGAACAAACTGCTTTATACTGAATTAGACCATTGGTCCATCAATATATATTATCTATTCAGACTGGTAGCAGCTGTCCAGGTTTTCAGGTGGAGGTCTTTCACATTACCTACTACCTTGTCCTTTCAGTTGGAGATGCCAGGGATTGAACACGTTAAGCAGATGTTCTATCCCAGAGCCACAGCCCATCCAAAACTCACTCCATTTCATTAAAACAGAACACACATAACTAGGCCTCCAAACTAGGGACTGGATCTAAATCAGTAATTTCTGCTATTTCCCCTTCTCACTGCTATTCCCCCCCCTCATGTCATTCCTCAGGGTCCCCTACCTCCCAGGAGCAGCATTCTGTGGAGATCAGTGGACTGCAGTGAGAAGGCAAGCAGGAAAGTTCTGCTCTGCAGATGGAAAATGTGGTCTGGATTGAACCCAAGATGTTAACATTTAGGCTTTTTATCCATAAGGTACCATAGAATTTTTAGGTCTTTGTAGGCAAAAAACAGCACTTGGGAACAGCTTGGCAGCCAGTTAAACTCATTTTAAACTGGTATGAGATGTTCTAGCACTTAGCAACTTTGCAGCTACATTCTCCACCACTCAACGTTTTTTAACAGTCTTCAAAGGCAGCCTCATGTACAGTGCATTGCGGTAATCTAGTCTGGACATCATAAGAACCTGAACATCTAGAGCCAGATCTTACATTTCAAGGAAGAGTGGACCTTGCAAAACAACAAAGTTACTTAAAGAAATGTGTTTATCCAACTGCTGACATGGATATAATAGTACCCCAAGCAGAAAACCTGATCTTTCACCCACTCACCCCTCAAAAAACAGGCTTTATAGATCCAAAAAAATGCATAATATAAATCAATAGTCATGTGTTTCTAATTTCTAATTTTAAGAACTGTGCAAATATTGTTATACCTTTAACCTCAAATGGAATGGTTTTACAGTGTACAAATGATTCTACTAAAAAATCTACCTTTTAATATCACATATATTAATACATAGTATATAATTTTTTCACTACACAAATTTATTAAGAATATATTTCCATACCTCCACATTATAAAAATTGCAGTTTCCCAAAGACTTAAGCATAACAGTTGGAGAATATTAAAGGATGAGCCACAATTACAGTTATATATCTATATTTGTCTAACAATTTTTCTAAAAATGACTAGATTTCTTAAATATTATTGTACTATATTATACTAAAAACTCATCAGGAATGATCGTCTGAACCTTATCATTGTCACTTTCCGTGTATAAATGGGTGGGATAAAATAATACAAGTTATACCACATCTGAAATAGTTCCACAACAGTGAGAAGCGAGGCTTATTTATGCAATAATCACTATGTACTTTTATTCATTTCCTGAACACATCCTACCTTCTCCTACTAATTTTAAAACATGGAAGTACCCATATAAAATAAATTAGCATTGTGGAATGAAAAAAAGAATGATTTCTTCTAAAATAAATCTTTTAAAAGAAATCATAATCATATCCGAAAAAGCCACTTAGAAATATAAGTTTTAAGTAGGAAATGTGTTGTCAGTTTCAAATAAAATATCACAGCGCTCCACAAGAGCTCATGGAATAATCAACATTACTTTTCTTAGGATGTTTGAGGCTTCTTATACCGATGAGGTGGAAGGATGATAACTTGGAATGGAACTTGGCTGATATTACAGACAAGCTACAACATTTATATTGAGCAAGTCTGCTGAGGATTAATTGGACTTCTTCATTATCAGCACCCTATCAGCTTTTCCAAAGCTGCTTATTCCCAACTTTATCTTATGCAAGCAATTTTTTTGTTGCATAAAAGAAATTCCAGCAGTATGCCAATAGAGTCAGAGCCCTCAAAGGGAGGCATAAGAAGTTTCTACAAGAGGTTTGCACTCTTTACGGATCCCACCCCCAAACACACAATTTCCATTTCAGGTGTTGTATATATCTTTAATGGAGACAGATCTGCCTCTTCCTACTGTATACTAGTCAGCATACTGCATGAAGCTACTACATATATACACAATATTAGTACCTGAGTGTTTTCCCAATGGGGCAAATAGCAGCTCTCCAGGACCATTTTGGGCAAGTAAAATAGTTTGGCCTCCACTCATGAATCAGACCCTGGCACAGTTAATTGGGGGAGGGGGGATTCTGTGAGTTCTGTCCATGGAATTCCAAGCATCTCAGCTGTTTGAGCCTTAACTGTACCAATCTTGCTTCTTATTGGGGATTTAACCCTCTGAGTTTCCTACTGGGGGGGGGGTCACTAAATCCAACATCTCTTTGTTGTGCCATTAGGGAAAATCAGAACTAGGGCTGAGTGTGCAAACATTAAATTGTTCCATTTGTCAATTAAAGCTCTGGCTGGTAATATAGCATGGGGTATGAATTAAAAGCTCACTTTTTAAAAGGCTGTTTAAATTCTATTGTGCTGCTGTGTAAGGGAACAAAAAAGAAAACATCAAAGACAGCCTTTCCTTCTAACGACACTGGCAGCCTTTGTTTACTAAGCTATAAGGCATATAACCCTTCAATATCACACACAAAAACACCTCTTCCAATGGTTTGGTAATAAACCGATTTATATCCATCTAGTCAATCACTTGGTTAAAAGGCAGATAATATTTTTACCGCCCATGGTTAGAAGACACAGTGCTGAGCTAGGAGATTACTGGCCTGAGCTACCATGGGAGCTCTCAAATCCTTAGGCTGCAGTGGCTTCTTTAGCAATTACCTTGCTGGATTCTATAGTTAATATATTTGCTAGATGAAACCCAAATAAAATACAAATTACTGTATCAAGGCCAAGAGACATCTCTAAGTACAAATGTCATGAATGCCCATCATAAATCATAATTGTGCAAATGTTTTCATGCTAACAATGTAATCTGACCACCCAGCAGTCATTTACGAACATATTATAACAGGCATACACCCTTATTTAGTGAGTTAGGAGGAATCAGTGCTACATCATGGAAATGCATTCTCCATCTCTTGTTGCTATCTGCCCAGTATTATCAAGAATATAAGTCTCTACAAGCCGATTCACATCCATATCCTATCTCAGACAGACACTGGGAGAGGCACTCAATTGCTATGAGATTAATCAGACAGAAATAACATTGGGTCGGTATGATCCATGTACTGATGATACAACAAATCATATATCCTCACTAAGTTGCTGACTGAGCATGAAACCGGTTGAATAATTTGGCACCCTAAAATGGATTCCTCGGTGCCCCCAAGGCAATGGAGACTTTGCCATCAGGCATCGTGCCAACATAGGGATTGTAAAGGATTTGTCTTGTGCTTGAGAGTCAATCCATCAGCTGCTTTTCCCATTCTTCATGGGTTCAGTTCTCCTCGACATTTCATTCTTGTGCCATCTACAGATATTTAGTGGGTTTACTTTTCTCAGTAGCCCAACAAGTTCCTCCATCCTCTCCTGTCTTATTTTTCCAACACTTTTGAACATGCTAAATCTTGTAAGGAACATGTGGGCTCAAATTCACAAGACGACTCCGGTGTGTCTACCTGTCACCCGTCCAATACATTGTGCAAAATTGGCCTAAAGAATTTAAAGAGGGGAAAGTTCTGCCAAACATCTCATTTGGTAGCAGCCATCAACTGGGTTGTGCTTTCCAACTGCTAGAAAGAGCACTTCTGTATTGCTTCACTTGTATTGTCAGTGGAGCAACAATACACAGCTGTGGGTTCAGAGAATTGTCCGTAGCAGCTCCAGTTTTAGCCTGGAGCCAGATGGAGTCTTTTAAGCTGGAGTGTAAGGTGTTGTACAGATCTGTGGCATGCTCTTTCAGAGAAGCCCCTCTGGAGGCACTGGAGCTGCTTCCGTGGTGACTGGAAGTCAATCAGCTGCCACCAGAAGTGATATCTTTGGCAACAGGCTTTAAGATAAAGATGCTGAAGGGAGCAGGGGACAGTTGTAGAGCAGCCAGGGCGCCAAGCGGCTTGAAACTGGCCTGGAGGATGTAAGAGCCTCTAGTCCTCCCCTGTTGCCTCTGAGAAGTGTTAAGAACAGTAAGAAAAGGATGCTGGTAGCATCCTTAAAGGGTGACTGCAGCCATGAATTTAAAAGACGCCTGCTCCTTGGGAGGAAAGCTATGGCAAACCTAGACCAACAAAAGTCCATATGGTCAAAGTGATGGTATTCCCAGTGGTAATCTGCGAGAGTTGGACCATAAGGAAGGCCGAGCACCGAAGAACAGATGCTTTCGAATTATGGTGCTGGAGAAGACTCTTGAGAGTCCTTTGGACTGCAAGGAGATCAAACCAGTCAATCCTAAAGGAAATCAACCCTGACTGTTCCCTGGAAGGCCAGATACTGAAGCTCAAATACTTTGGCCACCCAATGAGAAGGGAGCACTCACTGGAGAAGACCCTGATGCTGGGAATGATTGAAGGTCAAAGAAGACGGGGAAGGCAAAGGATGAGATGGTTAGACAGTGTCATCGATGCAACAAACATGAAATTAAGCAAACTCCAGAGGACAACGGAGGACAGGAGGGCCTGGCATGATGTGATCCATGTGGGTCGCGAAGAGTCGAACAAGACTGTGCGACTGAACAACAACAACAAAGCAAACATCCCCTCACAAAGAAGAAAATCCCCACTGAAGCTAGACAGGACACTGCGAGGTGGTAGGTGTGAAGTCACAGCCCCCCAGCAGGACAGTCAGGCACCTTTGAGACTTGCAATGAGGTAAGTCCATACCAGTGTGGGGGGCATGGGACTTGGGGGCCTCGCATGGCTGTGTGCCCAGGGCCAGTGCTATACGCTCTGAGGCCCCTAGGGGATACAAGCAGTGATAAGATTTACTTTTCCCGTACAAGGTGTTTTTATGGCATGAAAAGATTGACCCTTGCAGCAATTCATTTCCTTGAAACACAACAGAAAATAAGTCCAGTTGTGTCAGGCCATGAAATAAACCAATTTTCAGCAGTATGACTGGGAAGCCTTTGAGAGCTAGGTGAAGCAACAAGGCCTTCTCCAATGGCCAGGCCAGGATCCACTGCTGCTTAGATCCTCCCCTCCCAGAACATTCTACAACAATGTGCCTGGATTTGGTTATTGTCTTCTTACATCCGCTTGTTCCTTTGGTCTGCTAATTGGTATTCCATATTGTAGGGCTGCCAACTCCAGCTTGGAAAATCCCGGGAGATTTGGAAGTAGAGCCTAGGGAGGAACCTCAGTGGGTTATAATGCCATCAAGTCTGTCTTCCAAAGCAGCCATTTTCTCCAGGGGAACTGATCTCTTTTGCCTGGAGGTCAGTTGTAATCCCAGGAGATCTCCGGCCACCTGAAGTTTGGCACCCCTATAGCGACATGACTTATGCAGTGTTTCGCAGAACTTAATAAATCTTACCACGGGCTGGTTCTTACAATTCCCTTCCACTGATTTGGATCCCAAAACTCCCTTCTGTCAAATCTGCTGCTGCTGGAGAAAGGCTTTTTGATGGTGACTTTCTCTGATCGAGACAGACTTGAGCCCTGTTCACATTTATTTATTTGCTTACTTTATTTATACCCCACCCTTCTTCTCAATGGGGACCCCAAGTGGCTTACATCCTTCTCCTCTCCTCTATTGTCCCCTTCACAACAACCTGGTGAGGTGGGTTTGGCTGAGAGCTTGGGACTGGCCCAAGGTCCCCCAGCAAGCTTCCATGGCTGAATGGAAATTCAAACCTGGGTCTTTCAGATCCTAGTCTGACACCCTAACCCCTACACCATACATACAGTGAATGCTTGTACAATCTATGAAGAGCGTGCATTTTTTTTTTCTGGGGGAACACGCTGGAACAGAGTTCCAGAACCTCTTCAACAAAAAAAAAGTTCATGAGTTTTCAGTATACAGATTGAAAACTTCATTTCCCTCTTGAGAGTTCCAGCACCTCTTTTAAAAAAAGAAAAAGAAAAAAAGCCCTGGCATTGAGTAAGTCTCATGTTACATTCAAGGCATGTACAGATGAATGTGTGACTGAAACCCCACATAGATCCACGTACTAGTTCCCAGTTTCATGTGTAAAGTGAATGTACATTGGCTGTTTCTTACAAACAGGTATACATGCACATACAGGCAGGATGTACATGGATTCACTGCAACGTGAAGGGAGCTCTTGTGGAAGGGATCTATAGATTTATATGGACATATCTTTCCCAACCTGCCAACCGCAGCCATATAGATTTATTTAAGACATCCATATCCCACAGCCTCCATTCTGAAATGTTCGATGGGATCCATAAAATAACAAATTATAACAATAATACTCTAATGCGCCCTTACCTGGATAGCCCAGGCAAGCCCGATCGATCTCGGAAGCTAAGCAGGGCTGACCCTGGCAAGTAATTGGATGGGAGACCTCCAAAGAATACCAGGGCCAGGTGGCAGAGGCAGGCTATCAAGCCACTTCTCTGAGCGTCCTCCATGCCCCATTAGGAGTCGCTAGAGGTCCCCATGGTCCCCAGAGGCATGGGCACCAATGCTCCCTCTAAGCTGTGGAATCTTGTGTGCAAAAATTCTACTTTGTGAGCTACTGGCTTTAAAGTTGTGAGCGAGTGAATTGGCTACTGCATAAATTAGATTGCTCTGGAGCCATCCTTCCTGAGCTAAGACAAAAATGTGTGAGCCAAAGGCTAAAAAACTGTGAGCTAGCTCACACTAACTCAGCTTAGAGGGAATGCTGAACGAACACATATATGCACAAAAATGCAAAAATACAAAAAAACCCCTCTAATGCAATTACAATAATAAACAACAACAAACAATATTCCTTCAGGTTTTCAAGAAGAACTTCCTCCTTAGTTCTTAAAATTAGGAGCAAAGACAAAGTTAGGCAAAGTGAAACGTTTACATTACTCTCATGTGTTGAAATAAATGGGACCAGTTTACATAAGCAGCAGAATCACATGATATGCTTTTCTTGTAATGACCAGTAAATCAATGTAGTGTGTGGCATAAATCCCCCTTGAACCATGTGTAAAAATGCTTTCAGGCCAGAAATAACAGTTTGCAATCAAAGAATTCAAGCCAAATAGCTTCTCCAAATAGTTTGAGAAGAATCAAATTATCACGTCACTTAAGCACTGTGTTGTTGTTTTTAAACAATTTCTTACGTTTATTTCCAATTAACACATATTTATCTTCCCCATTAAGTCAAACTAAGTAAAAATATACACTAAAAAACTGCATCTACGTCTATCAACAAAAATGTGCCTCAGTATTTCAGCCACTGAAGGAGGTTTGTTCATTTAGGCTGAAGATTAGTACATGGCCTACATAAATAAATGTCCTTTTGACATTGAAGGAGAAAGGGTTAGGTTGCTCCACTGAAAGCAAAATATTATTTGGATGTATTTTATTCTCCTGTGAGTCTCTGAAATAATAGATGGAAAGGGCCAAATCACTTTTTATTTCACTAGTAACTTTTGAGTTGAAGAAGTGGAAACTAACATGTTCACTGACTACTGGTTTTATAGTCCTTATGCTCCAGACAAGCCTCTCATCACTTTTTAAGAATTTTTTGTGACTACTGTGTGCGTGTGTGCGCACATGTGGTTGCGAGCCTGGAAGTCATGGTGACTTCTGGCAGCCCCTTAGTGGGGCTAGGATGTTTCAGAGAGGTGGCTTGATATTGCCTGCCTTTGCGTCCCACAGCCCTGGTGTTCCTTGGAGGTCTCCCTTCCAATTACTTGCCAGGGTCGGCCCTGCTTAGCTTCCGAGACCTGACGAGATCAAGCTTGCCTGGGCTATCCAGGTCAGGGCACTTGTCAGCATTCTTCTGGTGCTGTATAAGCTGTAACTACAATTCAGAGGAAGCATGCCTCAGAGGAAAAGATGACTGCATTCTCTTCCTTTGAACACTGTACCTTTAAATATCTGCCTGCAGGTTGGGGAGGTGGCGGCCATTGCTGCTCTTGGGTGTTCACTTGCAAGTGAGATCACCGGCATCTCTGCTTGGAGGGACTGGATGGAGTGCATGGGGAGAGAACAGGATGGAGCAGCCTAGAGTTGCCAGCCCTGGGTTGGGAAATACCTGGATATGTGAGGGGGTGGAGCCTGGAGAGGGCAGGGTTTGGGGAGGGGGAGGGGCCCCATCAGGGTACAAGGCCATAGAGCCCACCCTCCAAAGCAGCCATTTTCTTCAGAGGACCAGATCTCTGTCACCTGGAGATCAGTCGTCAAAGCAGGGAATCTCCAGCCACCACCTGGAGGATGGCAACCCTAGAACCACCCTTGCCTTTCTCCTGCTGTATTTCTCGAAGACTAAGACCCAGTCTGAGACAAGCGTCCCCAGGCACTGGGCTTGTCACTTATTCCTTATTTCGAGGGCTTTTTTTGTAGAAAAAGCCCAGCAGGAGCTCATTAGCATAATAGGCCACACCCAACAACAGAAACTCACTAGCATATCCAGCCACACCCATGAGAGTACAGCTCATTAGCACATTAGGCCACACCCCATGTTACCAGAAGTGTGGTCATCCAGCCACACCCACCTTCTTATTCTGTTTACCTTGTTTGTTGTCAAAACCTAGGGCTTTTTTGTAGCAGGAACTCCTTTGCATGTTAGGCCACACCCCTAATGTAGCCAGTCCTAATGAGTTTCTGCTGTTGGGTGTGGCCTATCATGCTAATGAGTTCCTGCTGGGTGTGGTCAACTTGGGAGCCAGCCGGAACTCCGTTCCTGTGCGTTCCTGCCCAAAAATAGCCCTGCTTATTTCAAGAAAATGTTACTTACTTACTTACTTACTTACTTACTTACTTACTTATAAGTTCAGTTTATATACCACCCTTCCTTGAGTTGACAGGGCTCAGGGCGGTTGCCAACAACAAAAAATACAATATAAAAGCGAAATTAAAACAGTCAAGTTAAAATCAAAGAAACATTAGATGGTGCCAAGAGAAATATAATATGCATTACTGTACTGCAAGTGTGAGAAAGCAAAGTGTGTGTGGGGGGGAGGTGCCACATAGGTGGTACCCGTTGCTGCCCTCAACCGAAAGCCTGGTGGAACATCTCTGCCTTACATGTCCTGCGGAACTGTATAAGGTCCTGCAGGGCACGGATGTTATTTGGCAGAGAGTTCCACCAGGTAGAAGCCAGGGCTGAAAATCCCTGGCTCTGGTCAAGGACAGTCAGACATCTTTAGGAGTAAGGATCACCAGCAGATTATTTCCCGAGGAGCATAGAGCTCTTCGGGGGACATACCAGAGGAGGCAGTCCCAAAGATACATAGGTCCCAGCCCACTCAAGGCCTTAAAGGTCAGGACCAAAACCTTGAACCTGACTCAGTACTCCACTGGGAGCCAGTGCAGTTGGTGCAGCACAGGTTGAATGTGTGCGGTCCACGGTGTCCCAGTCAGGACCCGTGCCACCACATTCTGGACCAGTTGGACTTTCCAGATCAGTTTCAAGGGCAGACCAGCATAAAGCAAGTTACGGTGATCCAGTTACAGCAACCCAGAGGCACAGTAGTTCAGTTCTGCTGTCTTCTTGATTTCTACCTGTCCATCTCCTCTTCTAACATCTAACATCTTCTGTATTCTTCCTCTTATTTGACTTACCTCCTAACGCCATCACTACGTGGTGGTGGAAAGTGGAGTCTCTTTCCTTAACAATATGCAGTACTAAAGTGGCTGGTCCCCTTGCCAAGCATGAAAGCAGCGAAAGCAGGCTACCGTCAGATGAAAAATGGGTCTCTAAATATTCAGGGAATTCCTCAATTATGTAGCAAAATAGGACTTTGTAAATGAACCAAAGAAAAGGAACAAAAATATCTAAACAACAGCTCGATGACTAAAAATGCCGTAGGAGGCATGGAATTTTAATTTTTTTAATTGCACCCAGCTTCTCCAGCATACAAAGCTGTTTCCAAGAATAATAAAATACAATAACAGAACAAATAAACAGAAAAACCCCAACACAAAGTCAAACCATCACAAGATAAGAACCACAACACAGTCACAGAAGATTTGACCCTTAAAATTCACAGTCCAATGAGAATAGACTCATTATCCCTGCAAACAACTAAAACAGCCAGAGCCCTGCAATATTTTCAGAGAAAAACAAATTAATTATTAGGCTTAATTTTCAAAGGCTCATTAGAACAAAATGGCCTTACTAAGCTTTCTAAACCTTGGCATAGAAGGCGTCTTACATACCTCTTCTGGTAGGCCATTGCAAAGATGGATGCTGTCACCAAGAAAGCCATAGGCACACTATAGTGACTTCTAAAAGGAAGGTACTTCTAGTAAGGAGCACTGGGCCCATTGAAGTTGGCAAGGGGACTTATATAGAAGTATGAGTCACTGTGGTGTCAGATTAAGATCTGGGATACCCAGGGTCAAATCTTTACTCTGTCATTAAGCTCACTGGGAGAATTTGGGCCAGTCATAGTCTAAGCTTAACCTATGTCACAAGGGTGTTGTAAAGATAAAAGGAAGGGCATGTATGTTGCTCTGAGCTTCTTGGATAAAGAGAGGTCTAAATATGTACTAGACAGATGTTGAGAGCAGATGAGTTTGTGTTAAGGGGGAAAGTATTGTTATGTATGTGGACTGCCATGAGGGGTCCGCGGTCCTAGTAAGAAGCTTGGTCCCTAAATGCAAAAGGAACCTAGGATCCTAGACCACCATGAGTTCACCAATAGGACCTCTGGTGGGAAATTCAAACCCTCCAATGGGACTGTGGGTGTGCCGGATGGAGTGTATATAGTTGGCCCTTGCGGGCCCGGTTTTCTATTCTAGTGTGTGAAGTACAATAAACGCGTCTGAGAGCATGTCGTAGTCTGATTCTCCATGCTGCAAATCCAGTACTTTACTACTATCCCCCTCTATCAATTTATGTACTGGTCTTCAGGCAGCGCTTTTCGTACTTTACTACTATCCCCCTCTATCAATTTGAAGGAGGTGCTTTGGAGGTGGGATTTAGAAACTCCCCCTGTTATGTACTGGTCTTCAGGCAGCACTTTTCAAAAGTGATTTCTTTATTCAGCTCAGAACACAGCAACAAGACTCATAGAACGATGCAACTATATACATTTTGAAGCAGTGAGGCCACACCTCCTAGCACAGTAATGACCAAGACCATACCCCAACAGTGCCACACAGAAACCCCAAAAGACCAACGGGGGGGAGGCCAGTTTCAGCCAATTGCTGCATGCATGCCTACAAGGTTGATGGTGTTGCTTTGCACACCACCTTCCTTGCTTGGGAGGGGGGAGAGTCAACTCTACCCAACTCTACCCTGGTCTGACCTGCTACATCCCTGGATTTCTGGTTGCACCATCAATTTACACAGGGCAGGGCCTGCATAAATGTTGTTCCTGTTGGTCTTTTGGGGTTTCTGTGTGGCACTGTGGCATGCTTGCACTGCCACAGTGCCACTTGTTCTGGAGAGTGCCACTTGTTTTCATGGCAAACAAGCACCTCCCAAGACAGTTCACTTTCCC
Organism: Gekko japonicus; assembly: GCF_001447785.1. NCBI lineage: Eukaryota > Metazoa > Chordata > Lepidosauria > Squamata > Gekkonidae > Gekko > Gekko japonicus. The sequence continues at coordinate 51,167 of NW_015176503.1, read as the reverse complement.
TGAGATTCTCTGGGAGAGTCTGACTTGGTGTTTAGTCATGCCGGCCACATGACCACGGAAACATCTTTGGACAGCGCTGGCTCTTCGGCTTTGAAACGGAGATGAGCACCGCAACCCTAGAGTCGGATTCGACTGGCTTTCAAGCAAGGGAACCTTTACCTTTACCTATAAAGGCTGTTCGCATGTTTAAAGTTAAAATGTGACTCTTAGCAGTAGCTGAGATCATTGCAATTTGTCCATGCAATATAGGTGCCATTGGTCGACAGAGATATACAGACCTGCAGTAGCTGAAAAACATACCCGTACATTCATACAAATTGGTGCTGGAAAGCAAAAGATGCATCAAGAACATTAGTGCTTCAATGGGGAGGAATTTAAAGCATCAGAACTGGTATGTGAGAACTTGGGGCGCATCTTTTGCAAATTCAGAGACTATCATTGACTGACTGTCTTACTAGCATTTGTTTATTAAGGGCTGCGGTCACACAGAACAGAAGCCACACAAGTGAGACGGAAAACAGGCGGAGTTTCCGGGCGCGATCTCACCAGCACATCTGGGAAGCGTAGCACTCCCGTGGCTCAACCGAGGCTTCCAGCCGAAACTGCGTGGCAAAAAACTAGTACCTTGGAGGTACTAGTTTCCGGAAACTGCGGGGCAAGGGCGGGCATCTGATCGCGTTTCCGGTGGCATCCGGCGCCCGCCCATGTCCCCTTGCAAATAAGGTGTGGGTTTTTTTGTCCAAGTCTCTGTTGATGCGCACACGCACCCAATGGAGCATGCGCATTTGTCGTGTACACACACAAAAAAAACAGTTTGCCGCGGTGCGCGCTTCTTCATTGCGCGCCGGCTTGTCCTGTGATCAGCACCTCTCCCTTGCCATGGAACCTCCACGGTACCTCCACAGGACCTCCACGGGAGGTCTGATCGCGTAACTGCACAGTAGTTTGCCCCAGGGCAAACAGCCACGCTTCTCCCCCGCAGTTTCCTGCCCGTGTGACCGGGGCCATTATTAACTTCCTACCTAGCCTGCCCTCCTCACTGAGACTCAAGATGGATTACAAAGTTTTAACTTGCAGGTCACGTTCCCTGCCAAAAAGGGTCCTGAAAGTGACATACAAAGACATCCACAAATACAAAACAATCCGCACACTAAAAGGCAGTCATAATTTATCTTAGGTTAATATTATGTATATAGTAAGCTAATGTGCTATAATCAGACAGATGAATAAACTACCTTCACATGTCAGGCTCTTTTGAGGTACGTAAATTGTTTCTGTCATGCCATGAAGATAACAGGGGACTATTTTTATGTTTGTTTATGAATGTTGTAATTACATTACAATATCTCATCTCACAAAGTTGTTTCTTGTCCATGTCAACGCATATCAAATCAGAGGCTAGCTTGCTTTAATGAGAAGACCCTTTTAGCAAAAGAAATAGATTTTGTATTCATGAACTCACGAAAGACAGGCTCTCGTTGGGTCTCAAGTCTCACTACAGTGGTGCATGACAAAGAGAAGGCACAAAAAGTTTTAATGCTATAGGAGGCACATTGGGGAGAGAGAGAGAGAGAGAAAAACATGAGAGCTGAGCACGTCTGTGAGAGGAGGGATTCCTTTTGTCATTGGTGCATTCTGATCTGGAACACCCCCTGCCTCCTATTACCCATTGACGTAGGGTGATAAGTTAAGTTGGCGGTACACTGGTACTGCTTGCATTGTGGCTCTAAGACAAAGCAAAACAAAAAAAGGAGATGTTGAAACCTATAATCTATCAGTCTCCAGCTGACCTGCCTGCTGGGCAGGGCCTAGTAGGAAAACCAAAAAAGATATAATAGGTGATGGGGTGGGTCACGATTGGGGGTACATGCTGTACACTTGGTAGTGTGAGGACACTATTGCACGCTGTTTATGCTACCCCTTTGCTCTTGCCAGCCCTTGCCTGATTCCCTAGGTTCACCTTTCTTGAGAGCATACAGAACCAAGTTGCACTGAGCTGTGCAATATCTTGTTGATCTCTGACATAACACTGTACCCCAGGAAAAGGATTCTGTCAGTTAACTCCATGTTTTATTGAAGCAAAATGTTCTTACTACTCTTAGCAATTAAGAATATAAATGAATATGTAATGTAATTTGAAATGGTCGATTTAAATGCAGTTCTTTGTTTTGGGGACAAGGAAAACACTCTACACAGCCAAGGTGCTGTAAAATTCACCTCCATGGTTGAAAGGAGATGGATGGGGTCTAAGGACTGGATTCTCACAATATAGGTTTTGTAAAGGTAAAGGTTTCCCTTGCTCGAAAGCCAATCGAATCCGGCTCTAGGTGTCGGAGCTCATCATTTCTGAGCCGAAGAGCCAGCACTGTCCAAAGACCTCTCCGTGGTCATGTGACTGGCATGACTAGATGCCGAGGTGCACGGAATGCTATTACCTTCCCACCGAAGCAGTACCTATTTATCTACTTGCAATTTCTTGCTTTTGAACTGCTTGACAGGAGCTGGGACGAGAGACAGGAGCTCATTCCATCACGCGGCTCTCAGGTCTCGAACTGCCAAACTACTGACCTTCCAGTCTGCAGTTCAGCATCTTAACCACTGAGGTTAGGGCACATCAGTCTCTGGTTCTAACATATTTATTACCAATGTTGTTCCCCCCCCGTCCCCATTTGAACCAAAACAGATGATAACCAGGAACTAAGCTTGTCATTCTTCTGATATGTTAAAAAAATGTGTCCTCACTATTTTGCATGCTAATTTAACAAAACACTCCTATATATACAACTATGATATGTAATTCCATTTAATCGTCTGACGATGTGTGCATGCACACGAAAGCTAACACCTTGAATAAAACTTTGTTGGTCTTAAAGGTGCCATTGGACTCTAACTCTGAGCTGTGCTAGGACTGAGGAGAGCCACAAATCCCCCCCCCCAAATGGATCACAGCTGTGCCACTGGAGAAGAGTGACACACACACCCGTTTCTCCTATGCCATTTCCCCCATTTAAATCTTCCCCCATCCTCCCAGAGTTGGACTTTGCTCAGTAAAGGAAAATACAGAAGTACAGTATGGACTCACATCTACTTTGCTCCTGAAACAGTACAGCTGCAGTCCACACTACACTACGTATTTAGCTCACCACCGTGGAGTGGTTTTGTGTCTAGCCTACTGAGCCATGAAAAGGGTCCCTGTGCAGGACAGGAGGCGCAAGTAGGAGCGTAGACTATACTAGTCTACTCTTCAGGGTTGTTGTAAGCACTGTTAAGAAGTGTTTGAGCTTTTATGAAAATAAGGCTCAAGTACAGCCGTACGTTAAGTACTTTAAGCTTTTATAACATGGAGCAATATAACCTATGGACACTGGGGCCGGGAGGGTGAATGTTTGTCACTGCAGGAAAGATGCTCGGGGAGAGGGAAGAATGAAAAGTGCTGCCAAGATTAAGGAACTACGGGGACAAAATTCCCAAGGCCCTGGGAACCCAAGAGCCCATGGAATCAAGTAATTCATGTAACTAGTTTTTGTATGATGTTTGGGTTGGCTCTAGGTGGTGTGAAGGGTCTTAGGGGGAGTCTTTCGTCTGGGGGCCCAAGGTAGCTTTTGGCAGCCCTGGAGCGGAAAAAAAAACCCCATTCTAATATTTCTCTTGCAGTGCTAAAGTACCTGAAGCCAACTTTGATCTTGGCTTTCTAGGAGGATGTGGACTCCAGCCAGGATGTAAAGTTTCTGCCTGTGAGTCATCGTGATAAGAGCAATTCTCCATGCTCTTGTGCCAGATGACATCTCTCATGGTCCAAGAGTGGATGATGAATGCTTCTGTTTTGGTGTTCTTGGATACTGGAAAGCGATACATTCTCTCCATCCTGTACCAATGTTTTCATGGCTTTCCAAAGAACCCCATTCACGAGTGATCATATATCTGAAAAATCTTACTGTGGCTGAAGCAGATAGGGAAGAGATCTTTCTTCCAGCTATCTACGTAACAGCCCCCACCCAGCCTGCCACATTTTATACCAAAGATTTTCCAGCACCGTGCCACTATTTGCCTTTGAGCCTTGAAAAGACATGAAGGCTGCAAGCGTCCAAATCTCAAGAATGCTTCAAAGGACTGTTTGGACACTTAAGAATGCAACATTTGTTTGCCTAACCTCCTGCGATGTAGTTATAGCTTTTCAGGACAGGAGGGGGGGAAACATACTGTTTTAAAACGGATTTTTGCAAACCCTTTTCAATCCCATTCCTCCTTAGCAACGTTCTGTTTGTTATTTATTTGCATCCTGTATCTTTGGATGCTGTCCAAAGAAATTAATTAAACAAGGATATATTTGTTTCTTGTCTCAGCCTCTTTCTTGGATTCCTGCTGTTGGGTGTTGCCCCTAATTAATCACATCTTCATTTGAAATCACATTCTTAATGATCTCTGCGCTTCTGCTCTTCACTAAGTTTCACTTAGTGCTTAAAAAACTGATTGAAATGCAAACATTTATCCCAAAACAGTATTTTTATTGGACAAAGAAAATACAAACTAACTTTTCTGCTACTCCACTGTTGGAGTTAATCACTCAATGGTTTCTATGTTTTCCTTGTGTGTGTGTGTGCGTGCGTGTGCATGTTTTATTTCCAGCTGTGCAACACACATCAAAACCAATCTGTAGTTTTCCAGCTTGGTAAACTATGCTACTTCTATTTTCATTTCAAAAAAACACAATTAGTCTTTGTTTTCTTTCAGCAAACTAAAGGAAATTACTATAATATTCTTTTCAGTTGTATCAAGATACAGGATAATTGATTTCTTCTTCCCACTTCAAAAAGAATGTTGTTTTGTTAACAAAAAGAAAAGAAATCTAAAAAATGCTTTTAATGGAATTATATACTTTATTATTCAAGTGTAAAATGCATCTTTAAAGATAAACAGAGTCAGATTTACAGTTCTGCTAAAAGCTAGCATAGAAGCTAACAGTGTGGAACTGTGAACTCAAAAGTTCAAATCTTGCTTCAACTATGAACTCGGTATAAGTTATCAGCTCTCTCTCAATCTCAGCCCCACCTCTGCAATAAGACAACGATGATATTGACATCCTTTACAGGGTTGTTGTATGGATAACTGACATTATGTACGTGAAAAACTTTAGAATGTTCAAAGTGCAAAGAGTAGTAAACAGCCGTCCTGGTTCCCCAAACAAGAACAAAATCCAGGTAATACTTTTATTAGGACCAAACAAATCGACACAAAACATTGTGTGAGATTTGAGTTCAACAGAACTCGTCAGACTGGATGTTACAAAAATTTTAAAAGATAATGGGTGAGGTAGATTTTTCAGGTCAGCAAGATCAGGTCATAATTCCTGGATGAGACATCTGCCCTAGATCCCTTCCACTCTGGCTTCCGGCCGTGGTTCGGGACTGAGACAGCTCTGGTCGCTCTGGCTGACAATCTCCGGTTTTACCCTGACACAAGCAGGGCAGCGCTACTAGTCCTGTTCGATCTGTCAGCTGCCTTTGATACAGTAGAGTAGACCATTTGGTCCTGGTCAACCACCTAGCCTTCCTGGGTGGGAAGGGTATGGCCTTGAGCTGGTTGTCCTCAGAGCCAGCTTAGTGTAGAGAGCCAGTCTGGTGCAATGGTTAAGAGTGGTGGACTCTAATCTGGATAACCGGGTTTGATTCCCCACTCCTCCACATGCAGTCAGCTGGGTGACCTTGGGTCAATCACAGCTCTCTCAGAGCTCTCTCAGCCACACATACCTGTTGTGGGGAGAGGAAGGGAAGGAGATTGAAAGCTGCTCTGAGACTCTGAGTGAAGGGCAGGGTAAAAATCCAATATCTTCTTCTTCTCATTCCTCCGGGTTCAGTCCCAGAAGGTGAGAGGAGAGAAGTCGTCACCACGGGCCCTAACTTGTAGAGGTCTGCAAGGGTCAGTTCTCTCCCCAGTGTTACTTAACATTTGTATGTGCCCTCTTGCTGAGATTGTCAGGAGGTTTCAAGTGCAGTGCCATCAATATGCAGATGACATCCAGCTTTACTTATATGAGGAGTAACCGGTAGCTGGAATTCCAGTCTTGGCCTTCTGCCTGCCTGCAGTGCTGAATAGCTAGATGAGAGTTGGTTGAAGTTAAATCCATATAAGACAGGGATCTTGTGGCTGGGGAAGCCTGGACCACCAGGGTTGACACTTCTACTGACCCTTGATCAGGTCCAACTTTTTGTGGTCGACTCTGCCAGGAGTCTGAGGGTGTGGCTCGATCTTTTGCTCGCCACGTACAAACATGTGTCCTTGGTAACAAAGACTACGTTTTACCATCTACGCCTCCCTACCAGTCTGGGGTGGACCTTGCCACAATAATTCACACAATGGTCACCTCGAGACTGGACTAATGTGCTCTGTGCAAGGCTACCTTTGAAGATGCATCAGAAACTGCAAGTGGTCGAGAATGCAGCTGCCAGATTGCTGACGGGAACTTCCTGATCAGCGCATATAACACTTAACCTACGGCAGCTGCACTGGTACTTACCTTTAAGGCCCTAAGTGGCCTGGGACCCTCCTACCTTCAGGACTGCCTATCCCAGCATGATCCTCCCCATCTTCTCCAATCTTCATCTCAGCATTTAGTGAAGGTCCCTGGTCCATGAACTGTCCACCTTGTGTCGCAAGGGTGGAAGCCTTCTCAGTAGTGGCCCTGGCCTGTGGAACCAGCTGCCTGAAGAGGTGCTACTCTTTTTTATGCACATGTGTACACAGGTACACACATAAGGCTGATGCTGGCATATGACTGCATATGATTATGCCAAAGCATTTTAAAAGGAACCTTCAAATGTTATGCCCATTTCACAGTGCGTTGCAATCTTTGCCCTAAAGTAGGGATCAGCAACCGGAGGCTGCTGGGCCACAGTAGGGTAGCCAGCCTCCAGGTGGGGCCTCAGGGGACCTCAGAATTCCAACTGATCTCCAGATTGGGCAGCCAGGTCCTTACCTGCTGCCAGGATTTGGGGGGGCATTTTGGGGTGGGCGGGGACATCATCAATGCAATGACATCACTTCCGGAAGTGATGTCACCGCATCGGCAATGTCAGGGTGACACTCTACTTTTTGGACAAAACTCTATGGTAAAAATGGCTACAAACTATAGAGTTTTGCCCAAAAGGTAGAGTGTTGACCCCGAAGCAATGACATCACTTCCAGAAGTGACATCATGCCGATGAGGATGTCTTTGGGGGAGACCAAAGGCAGGGGATCCCCCACCCCCACCTGGGGGCAGGCAAGCCTACCTCCAGATGACAAGAGATCAATTCCCCTGAGTAGGCAGGAGTAGTTTGTTTATTTATTCCTTACATTTCTGCCCCGCCCTCCCAGCCGAAGCTGGCTCGGCAGCATCACATCCTCACTGAACTCCCTGCCCTCCCCAAACTCCACCTTCTCCAGGCACCAACCCTAAATCTCTGGGAACTTCCCAAGCTGAAGCTGGCAGCTCCGGGAAACATAGCCACCCTAAGGAGAACTAAACACCCTTTGCCAACCCAGGGAAAACCAAGCGGTACAGAGTGAGTGACACTTCTAGCAATAGGACTTGTCAGCAGATTCCTTTGAGCCAGGAGCTGGAGGCCTTCCATTGCTGACTTCATTGTCAGAGCCCTCTGGGATATCTAACTGCTGATTAGGGAACATAAGCAGGGAAGGGCTTATGGAAGTGTCCCAAATACTCCCAGACTGAGCTACTCTACTTTTCAAAGGGATGGTGGCACTGAATTGCTACAATTTTGGATATTTAATTGTTATGTCTCCCATGCAGACACTAGTTATGAAACTCCGCTCTCCTCCTGAGCAGCCTTTTGCTGCTGGGAAAACGGAGGCTGTGATGTGGTTCTCAGCAGCTGAAATATGCATGTATATTTTCAGTTTAAAAACTGATTCATCCGTGTTAGAAAAATACAGCTTTCTTTGTTAACTCACTACCCGGAATTATCTTTTCATCCCTCCAGTTCCTGCAGTTGTCAGCCTGTCCCATCATACCTTCTTCTGATTCAAAACTTGAACCCGCTTCTTCACACAAGCTCTAGTGATTCCTGAAAAGGAGAATCTAAGCCAGGCATCTGGGCAAAGTATACCAAGGAAATACAAAGCTCAGTGGTCTGCTCATAAATTAAATTCCTCCTCATCAGTGATCAGTACTTTTTTTTAAAGGAAGAACTGGGCACTTTAGCTTACAGCCATTAGAAATATTTTAGGCAACAAATCTTAAAGTACAAGGGAGGAAAGCCAAGATATTTTACTGTCTACTACCCAAAATTCTTGCTTTCACTTAGACGTATCTTCAAAACAAAAGTACCTAGTTTATTTTGAGGGGCCCGAAAATACCAGTAAAAAGTTAACATAAGAGGACTCTTTCTGCTTGGGACCACAGAACATATGAAATTATATTCAATTCAATTTCAATTTATTACGGGTCTATCTGACCGAAGGCTTGACCAAAAAGAGAATACAAAAGGAGTAAAATAGGTACATAAAATTAACATAGAATATGACAAGTGCATAGTCACAGTCAATAAACATGTAAAACCCAGGTTTAGCCCAGAGATTAAAAATTACCTAACTACACTTGGGGTGGAGCCAACTAACTAAAATCCTCCTAAGATTAAAAGTCGACGTAGGTGTTTACAGAGATAATAAAATTTTCAATGTTTCTTGAGAGCAGCAACCTTAGCCAGGAACCGTGCCACATTAGCTGTTATCAGTCCATCGGCATTTGAGTCAGATAACAATACTGAGAGCACCCAAGGTTGCGAGGGAAGATTAATCTTCGTAAGAATAGGAATGATATATATCCCTCTATCTTGAGTCCAATGGGGACAGCGAAACATCAGATGGTCTAAGGTTTCAATTTCGCCAGAATTGCACAGACAGAGGCGATCTGAATAAGGTAAGCCTCCAAATCTGCCCAGCGTTACCATAGTTGGAAATGCATTTAAGCGGGCCAGCATGAAGGCGCGGCGATGGGATGGAATTGGTAGTGATGAATGAAAATCTCTCTGGAGGGGGCAACCCCAGAGCCAAAGGGGAACATGTGCATCTGGCCCTGGCCACAGTGCTGGCCCAATCCAACTGTTTGAGTTTCTTCAAGGTTTCCTCGAGCTGGGAGGGCATCAGCTCTTCAGTAGGTGAGGAAATCGGAACTCCCAATGTCCTGAGTTTACCAGTAAGAAGGGACAACCAAGGGTTGGATGTTGTGTCCTTTAAGATGAGACGAAGAAAGCTGGCCTGGGGGTGATGACTTGAGTCAGATAACTTGAATCTCAACTTGAATGCCCTTTTCCAAGCATGTGCTTCAAGCGAAGATTGAACCAGTTCCACACGAAGGACAGTCCCAGCAACACACCGTGAAGTTCCAGTAATTCTCCTAAGAAAGGAGTTTAGCTGGGAATCCAATTTCTCGTCCATGCCAGCAATCCAAATTTCTGTGCCGTATAGAATTTGGGAGACCACCTTCGCATTATACACCTCAATGGCAGGGGGAATCCGCTTAGCCCCCTTGGTACGGAAGAATCTCTCAACCAGTGCCGTGGCGAGTCTAGATGACTTTTTAACGTACGTCAGGTGAGCGTACCAGGATAGGTTATAGCTAAAAACAATGCCAAGGTATCGGAAAGAAGAAACCCATTCTAGTAGACCGCCCCCAACTTTGAAATGAAGAGGACCTCTTCTTCTCGTAGCAGAGGAGCGAAGAACCTTGGACTTTGCATAATTCACGATAAGCTCTTCTTGTTTCCAATAGTCAAGAAAAGCATTGACAATAGACCTCAGTCCAACTTCAGATGTTGCCAATAACACAGCATCGTCAGCATAGAGTAGAAGAGGTATAGGAAGACCAGCTAGATACGGAGGATGTTTGGCTCTTTTTTTAAGAAATGGCACCAAATCATTAATGTAGATGTTAAACAGGGAGGGAGCCAGCAAACATCCCTGTCTAACTCCCTTCTGCACTGGAAAGGAGTCTGTCCTGATTCCTAAAGAATTCACCTGGACCGAGGCAGATGTATTAGAATAGAGAGCCATAATCAATCCCAGTAGTCTGCGGTCAATATTGGTGTTCAATAACTTCTCCCACAATCTGCGACGAGAGATAGAGTCAAAGGCAGCCCTCAAGAAATTATATTATGTTCAGTAGTACAGTTAACTAGCTTTAGACACTTGGAATTAACAGTCTTAGGGGGAAACCCAAGGTGACGGTCAGCTTTCTACAGAGCACCAGAGACACTATGGTTTGACCATAGCATTTCAAGCAATTCCTGGAGAGGCATGATGTCACTTCCAGGGTTTTCTCAGAAGTAGCATCACCCTGTCAATGGCCTGATTGCCATTCTTTCTTTTATTTTACCTCCATTGCCCCTGAGAGCAGCAGCAGGAAATCAGAGCTGGAGTGGGGGAACCTGGGAAAGGACAACCCTACTGCCAGGGCTGGATTAGGATATGCTGTGGCTAGACTGCTGGTTGGGACCAGCTATTGGGAACGTATGTTCTCCAATACTACAGGAAATGCTCTACTAATCCGCTCCCAGGCTCAATTCAAGGTGTTGGTTTTGTCCTTTCAAACCATACTTGGCTTTTTTACCAGGATATCTGAAAGATGGTCTTCCTGCCTGGGCATTAGAATCATAGGTAGATGCACTCCTGGCTGTCCCACCGATTGAAAAAAGCTCATTTGGTAGATACACGAGAGAGGGACTTTTCTGTGGCACAACTATGGAACAAAGTCCCTGGGGAGGTCTGCCTGGCCCCTCATCATCCTCATCCTCATCCTCATCATCATCGCTCTTCAGGAGGCAGTGGAAGACAGTCTGATCTAGAACCGCATTCTGATTGATTTGGCTTTTATTTTTGGCAGTCCTAGTTGGAGCTTTTACACGGTGACTTTTGCAGGTTTTATCATTGTTGTTTTGTTGTGGTTTTTTAAAAAATAATATTTTATTTATATTGTAAGCCACTTTGAATTCTGCAAGGGAGAAAGATGGCTAATAAATGTTTTAATTAAAAAAATAAGTTTAGAGCCCCCATGGTGTTATCAAACATAGTAATTTAGTAACTTTCAATTTTGAGGGGGAGGGGTTGCATTTAAAGACCCCCTCATAATCAAAGGCCCTCAACTCTGCTTATTTAGCTTGTGCATAAATCCAGCTCTGGACACTACTTGTAATTCAGACCTAACATACTTTATGAATGAACAGTCAGGAGGAGGTATGTAGAATGAGAAGCGTTAAGGAGGAATGCTAAATTCTTTCTCCCCTGCAGTCCTCTGGTCTAATCCCCTTCCCTGCTTCAAGTGATTTTTTTTTTCATTACTAGAGGAAACATACTTTTGGAAACCTGCGAAGAGAAAATTCATTTTGGGGGGAATCCCACAATTTAGGGCAAAGAAACAGCAAGAAGAAAAAGGTATTAAGGGCCCTCTCCCTCCCCAGCAGCTTCGCTGCTCTAAATTGCCTCTCCTGAAGCAACTTGTCCTTTACAACACCAGTATCACGATGGGCTCAGTTATGTGTGCTTGGATATAACAGACAGTCCTTCAGGCAGAAGTCTTTCCCCACCCTGCTACTTGAGATCCATTTAACTTGATATAGCAGGGACCACCGGGGGCCTGTATATACCCAAAGAATATGTCCTGCTGTTGAATTATAGCCCACTTCCCTACCACAGGTAGAGAAGAGCAAGAAAGAATGATGAAGTCTCCTATCACGTTTGTGCTTTTTTGCTTTTAAAGGAAATTTAACTGGCACAGTTTCCAAAACATGTACAGACACCAGCCTAACTGGCTTTTTGAAAGCCGAGAGGACAGATCTTTCAGTGGCTATTAGCCACAATCGCTAAGAACAGAAACTTCATGTTCAAAGGCAGTAATAGCGTACCTCTGGCTATCATATGTCTGCGACAAACAACAGGGCCATAGAGAGATTCAGCCCCAACCCCATTCCCAGTAGCTTCCTTACCTTTATCAAAATTCTTTTAACATCCTTTGAAATTCCTACTGTGGTTTTGCCACAGTAAGACCTTGCAATTTGCCTCAAATTTCACTTTGGTAGCAACTAGAGACATACGAAATCCCTCTCAGAATTTTTGTTACATTTTCTGGGTGTGTTTTTTTTAACTTCCCTTGACAAATTTCCCTTTTGTGAAGCTTGGAGGCAACTCTACATAGGGGATGGGCTATCAAAATGGTGCTTGAATTTTGTAGAAGTGTGCCCAATAATACCAAACTACTCGATGCAGATGGGAATGGTCCTAAAAAAACTGAAGTACTTAACTGAATTGCCATATTGAGTATGTTTATAAGTTGCAAGATCTGATGTTTGGTATTGCTTATTTACTTTCTATTCAAATTGTCCTTGTTGTTTGTTATGTTATTTTTTGTAATATGTTTCATGCTTGTGTATTTGTTGGTTGTACTAAATACAAATTGTCAAATAAAAAAAATGGTGCTCTTCTTATGAACTGTCCTAGGATATCTGCTTGGCTATCATCAGAAATAGTGTACTGGGCTAGATTCAAGTATTACATTTTTATAAACAACTTATAACATATTTGGTTAGGCATTAGCCAGAGTATGGTGTGTGGTGGAATGGACTCGAAAGCATTTCTAAGCACTGATGTACTGGGTGCTTGGGGGAGGAATGTGTTTTTCCTGTCTACTTGCTACAGATTTACTGAGAGGCTCCTGAAACATGGGTACAGAGTAAACCTCATTATTAAATTATTGGGATGAATTCGCGGGTGGAGAGCATTTTGAAGTGTTGGGCACCTACATGATATGAACGTTCTGTCCTGTGGGTTTATACCTGTGATGGCTCATTCATGCTCCGCAGTCATCAACTGATGATGGACATTTACTTAATTTTATTATGATCGTAGATCAGCAAAACTGATGAGCAATCATGGGTGAACCCCAGCCCTCTGTCTGTCCTCAGTGGCTGGATCCTGAAATTAGAACAGCAGACAGAGTAGTGGGGGAATGGAACTTGATGGTTTTCTGGGATTCACGGTTATAGCATCGTACGAAACTATAATTTAAACGTTCCTATGCTGGTTTCAAACTACCTGAATTAATACCTTGTCTGTAAATTAGTAAGGACAGCAAAAAAAATAACACCGTGACTGCATTACTAGAAAATATTTTCAAAATATCTAGTTTTAATCTTATCCAAATTCAACACCCCCAATTTGTTGAATTTGGATAAGGTTAAAATTAGACATTTTGCAAATATTTTTTAGTAATATAGTCACGGTCAGGGCTATTTTTGGGCAGGAACGTACAGGAACGGAGTTCCGTCTGGCTTCCAAGTTGGCCACACCCAACAGGAACTCATTAGCATAATAGGCCACACCCAACAGCAGAAACTAATTAGGACTGGCTACATTAGGGGTGTGTGGCCTAACATGCAAAGGAGTTCCTGCTACAAAAAAGCCCTGGGTTTTAACAACAAACAAGGTAAACAGAATAAGAAGCAAAAGGTGGGTGTGGCTGGATGACCATACTTCTGGTAACATGGGGGTGTGGCCTAATATGCCATGAGTTGTGCTGTCAAGGGTGTGGCCTGATATGCTAATGAGTTTCTGCTGTTGGGTGTGGCCTATTACGCTAATGAGTTCCTGCTGTGCTTTTTCTACAAAAAAGCCCTGGTCACGGTGTTGATATTTTTTGCTTTTTTGCTTTTTCTATGATTCTCTCATTTTGTAGCAATGTAAATTAGTACGGACAACAGGTCTCTGTACCCAAGCCTCTTCTGTTGTGTGGAGCGGCTTGCCGGAGGAGATCAGGTGGGCTCCCGCGCTTTTAGCATTCTGTGGAATGTACAGAATGGAACAGTGTAGGAGGGCATTTTTGTATCTTGAGTAAGTTGTTTCACATTTTAATGTCCATGGGAATTTTCTAGATTGTCTTTATTGTATGTATGATTTTTAAAATTGTGCTTATGTTTTTTATTGGGTCGTCGTTTTTCAATTTGTGTAACCCACCTGGAGTCTGTCCAAGAAAGGCAGTCTGTAAATTAAGGAAATAAGTTAATTTCTCTAGCCCCTTCTAGGGTTGCCAAGTCTGGGTTGGAAAATACCTGGAAACTTTGGGGGTGGAGCCAGGAGAGGGTGTGGTTTGGGTAGGGGAGGGGCCTCAGCATAATACAATGCCATAGAGCCCACCCTTCAATGCAGCCATTTTCTCCAGGGGAGCTGATCTCTGTCGGCTGGGGATCAGTGGTAAAAGCGGGAGATCCCCTGGCCCCACCTGGAGGCTGGCAACCCTAGCCCCTTCTCTCCACAAACTTTCACAAGTCACTAACCTCACCTATGCATTCCTCCCCGCTCAACTATATACTTGAATTTATGAATAAGTACAGTTTCCCCCCATCATATCTCGTTTTGGCCCTAGTTAATGACAGTGTTGTTATTTTTTTGCCATCAAGTCACAGCTGACTTATGGACACCCTGTAGGGTTTTCAAGGCCAGAGACATTCAGAGGTGGCTTGCCATTGCCATTGCCTCATGACCCTGGTTTTCCTTGGAGGTCTCCCATCCAAATACTAGCCAGAACCGACCCTGCTTAGCCTTGGAGATCTGATTAGATTGGGCTAGCCTGGGCTACTCTGTTCAGGTTAAATTAATGCTATTAGGGAACACTTAAAAACATACACACCAAAAGTCATAGACCTTGAAAATTATGAAGAAAATGAAATGAAAAATGTTGTGCCTTTGGATTAGACTGAGGAAATGTGTTAAACCTTTCAAAATACAGATTAATCAATTATGTATGCCAACGAGGGCCCTGGAATTAGCAGTGAAAAGCAGAAGCAAATTTCCTAAGTACAATATATACCTCTGGGATCTTTCTGACTCAAATCCGTCAGAAGGATGTAAGTCTGCCTTCTTGTATGTCCATAAATCCCATGAATGTCAAAAGGACACTTTTAAATTACAGACGATCCAAAACTTGGGCTTAGTGCGAAGGGGGGGGAAAGAAAAAAAGGTTTTGGAAAATCCGAAATGTAACAGCACTTTCCTTTTATCATTTTGTGATTTTAAATTCCAATGAACATTCAAAGGGTCCTCTGTGTGGTTGAAAGCCTAACAGTATTGTGCCGCTTGATAAAGCCATAAAAAAATACTCATATTAATGTCTGTGGTATTAGCCTCCCATCAGCCAAGACCCGCAAAGGTGCAAGCTGTGATACTCTGGCAGTCACTGCATCAGCTATCAATTCATTTGCTGGACTTCATTTCTCAGAGGTGAGTCCGTGTCCTTTCCTTTCCTTTCCTTCCCTCGCCCACTCACTCACAACCTATAAGTAAACAGGCTGAGAATACAGGCCAGGGGCACATAGAAAAGTTGGTAGCTACAGCTCCAAAATACTATGCAAAAACCTTGAAGATGATTACTGGCTCCAGTCACACGGGCAGGAAACTGCGGGGGGGGGGGGGAAGCGTGGCTGTTTGCCCTGGGGCAAACTAACACGCCGTTAAGCGATCAGACCTCCTGTGGAGGTCCTGTGGAGGTACCGTGGAGGTTCCATGGGCAGGGAGAGGTGCCGATCACAGGACACGCCTACGCGCAACGTAGAAGCGCATGGTGCGGCAAACTGGTTTTCTTTTTTTGTGTACACGACAAATGTGCATGCTCCGTTGGGTGCGTGTGCGCATCCACGGAGACTTGGGGGGAAAAAAACCTTTTTCGCAAGGGGACATGGGCGGGTGCCGGATGCCACCGGAAACACGATCAGACGCCCGCCCTTGCCCCACGGTTTCCAGAAACTAGTACCTCCGAGGTACTAGTTTTTTGCTGCACGTTTTCGGCGGGAAGCCTCGATTGTGCCACGGAAGCGCTACGCTTCCCAGATGTGCCGGTGAGATCGCACCCAGAAAATCCGCCTGTCTTCCGTCTCTCTTGCGTGGCTAATGTTCCGTGTGACCGCAGCCACTATGTAGATACAAAGTAGATGCAGACGTTGCCGGTGAGATTGCACCCGGAAAATCCGCCTGTCTTCCGTCTCTCTTGCGTGGCTAATGTTCCATGTGATCGCAGCCACTATGTAGATACAAAGTAGATGCAGACGTTGCCGTCAAATTCATATAAAGTGTGGTGAATAGTTGGGGTTTAAAGCAGATAAGTGAAGGGCAGGCAAGGAGTGCTGAACGTGCCGTCCACATGCTGCTTTTGGTTGTAACTCATCCCCACAGCTGCTTTTCTCTTACTGGGGCTCTGGGGCCAGAAGTAAGCCTTTCTGCAAGTAGAAAGAGATGAGCCTCAGTAGACAGCATATGCGGGGGGGGGGGATTCCTCTCTCCCTTAAGGTATCAGGTGTCCTAATGTTCAAACCAGGCACTCTGCAGGCCAGGCACTGGTTCTCTGAATGAGAGAACTGGAGCCAGTTTGAGCCAGGACATAGGAGTCTGCGGTACTTCAGCTCCTGGAAATCAGGTGATCCCAAGGAGCCAATCTCATGCCACTTCCTGCTATAAAAATCTGCTGGGCTTCCTCCGTCTGGTCACTGTGAAGCTAAAGGAGGCAGGAGGATAGATGAGAGGTCCTGCTCCAGGCACTTACCAGGACCATCGCAGGCACACAGAAAAATATTCCTACCAAATTCAGGATGTGAGTAGGTTGGCCACGTTTCCACCTTTAGAAGGAGACCTCCCACCAGCAGCCCAGTGCCGCCGTCACTGTTTGTTAGGATGCTGGGGAGAAATGGGGGAATTGACATGCCACCCCGCTATCACAGCATCACTTCCGGAATGAACCAGAACTGAAATCAACACATTGGGGTAAAACCATAGTTTGGGGTGTGTGCTAGAGTGTCAACTCAACACATTGACGTCACTTCTGGTTTGTGCCAGAAGTGATGTCATAACACCAGGGTACACCAGACAGGTAGGTCCCTGACCCCAAAACTCTCCTGTCTCAGACTGGCAACCCTAGGTGTAAGATATTCATTTACATACTCATGGATGAACAGCAGCAGCACATAAGGTATTTCTGGAGGGGTTATCCTGGAGAGAGGGTGAAGCCTATTTCTGTATCTGTCACACAATATTTGCAGAACTGAAATGCACACCACTCGTTTTTCCTACAAGAGGACCAGGTTCACTAAAGTCATATCCCATAATCCTCCTTCTTAACTACTGCTCCCACATTACAACTATGGCCTCAGAAAGCAATGGAAAAAGAGCCCTGCTCCAGCGGTGCTGCCCCACAGTGTGGGGTTTGTCTCTAGTCAATGTAACTCTTTTCCATATCCTAATACCAACAGAATGGAGGTTGAAGGGACAAGGTTAAAGTTCCACGGCCCAGGCACCATATTGCTAGAGTTCCTGGGGCCTAAAGTCACCACACCAGCCCTATCTCAGATAAAGCACTGCCAGTGCGCAAGTTTCAGACTTCTGCACAGAAACAAAAGAAGAACATATTGTGTAGTGTATTCAAAGCTGCCTTGAATGCATGACATGTTGTAAAACATCTAACTGAATTGTAATGTTAAGCTTCGTCCTGGGCTAGGATCCAAAACCATCCAATAGTATTGCTAGCCCAGGAAGTAACAAGCCAATCACTTCAAGCAAGCTCCCTGAGTGGGAACTAATATGATTGGACATTATCTCTGCAACCTCATAGGTTGATATGTGTACAGTGGGTGTGGCTACATTAGCCGGGAATGTTTAAAAGCAGGACAGCTGTAATGTAAAGGCTGTTCTGGCTATCAGATGTTGATCCGTGTTGGAGTTGTGTTCGAGTTGAAGAATAAAATTGTGTTCTTGCTAAATCACTCTCCAACTGCTTTGTTAAGCGAGCGACTTAACATATTAAATTTATACCCTACCCTTCACTTGGAGTTACAGAGCGGCTTACAATCCCCTTTCCATTCCCCTCCTCGCAACAGACACCCTGTGAGGTAGGTGGGGCTGAGAGAGCTCTTTCGAGGACGGCTCTTGAGAGAACAGCTCTGAGAGAACTTGTGACTGACTCAAGGTCACACGAGCAGCTTCATTGTGGAGGAGTGGGGAATCAAACCCAGTTCCAGATTAGAGTCCATACTCTTAACCACTACACCAAAGAAAGAACAGTGGTAGCAAGAGATGTTTGCTATCAGAGTCAGTCAGGATTCTGACAATAAACTCCTTTAATTAAATGAAACAGCTTAACCTCCTATACTGTGTCCCTTCTGCCTGTCTTTGCTGTTGTCCTGAAACACAGCCTGGTTGCTGGTCCCT
Source organism: Gekko japonicus (assembly GCF_001447785.1). NCBI lineage: Eukaryota > Metazoa > Chordata > Lepidosauria > Squamata > Gekkonidae > Gekko > Gekko japonicus. The sequence goes on along the minus strand of NW_015176503.1, from coordinate 32,930 downwards.
CAGTCTTCCATCCGTATCACTGAACTATTCCCCCTATTCAATTTCCTAATCATTTCTACAATAGTTATGGGCTTTGATCGGACTCTGGCTTGGGAAATTTGTGGAGATTTGAGGGTGTAGTTTTGAGAAGGGAAGATGCTCAGAAGAGATTCCATGGAGTTCACCCTCCAGAGCTGCCATTTCCTCCAGATCAACAGACCTCTGGAGAACAGTTATAACTCTGGGAGAACTCTAAACCCAGCCTGGAGGCTGACGACCGTAATCCAGACTAAAATGGCAATTTCTACCAATCCCCCCTTCCGGCTGCAGACTCCATGATGTTCCTCATGGTCCCTTATCCAACAGGAGCAGCATGCCATGGACATTAGCGGGTTGCAGTCAGAGGGCAGAGGCAGGAAGGTTCTGTTTCACCGTTCAAAACCTTAGCCTGAATCCATTCCATGGTGCTCTCCAGAATCACCAATGACCAGTCTTTTTGGCCCACGTATCACAAGACAAATCTGATGTGTGATGCTGCACTAGAGTGCAGACAGGAGTGCAAGTCTGACTCTATATCATACCGGCAGGGGTCGTTCATAAGGCCACACACCCCTGACATCACCGGAAGTGTGTCATAAGGCCACACACCCCGCCCCCAACAGTCCCGGCCGCCACCGCCGACCTTGCAGCTCCACTGCCGAGCCCCATGAGGGGCCTGGCGGTGGACCTGCAAGCCTGGCAGAAGTGCAAGGAAGCCCCGCAAAGGCCCTCCCTGGCCCCAGGCAGGCAGGGGTGGGGAGAGGCAGGGAGGAAGCAACTTACCCTCCCTCTTCTCCTGCCTTCTCCTGGCTGAATGAGGGCCGGAAGTGGGGCAGCCGGAAGCAGGGGGCGGGGCTTCGTCATGTGCCCCACCCCCCATACCTCACCTGGGGGAACTGCGATCCCCCGCGATCCCCCCCGAAATGACCTCTGCATACCGGGCTCATAAACCCTCCTGCTCTTGTCCGTAACCCTACCTCTGTGTCACTTTTGTTGGGGCGAGGTCATGGCTCACAGGCGGAACATCTGCTTTGCGTGCAGAAGGTCCGAGGTTCAATCCCCGGCATCTCCCATGAAGAGGACCAGGAAATACCTCCACCTGAAACCCTAGAGAGCCCCTGCCAGTCAAAGTAGACATCACCGTCCTTGATAGACCAAGACTCAGTATAAGGCAGCTTCCTGTGTTCACTTCTGGCACCCATGCCACACGTTGGCCACTCATGTCCTGTATGTACCTTCTTATGCCAGAAGCCAACTTTAAGGAAATGAAAGCCAAGGATATGATCAAATACTCCACTATCACTGTGCAGCAAAGCATAGGACCAGCCTACAAGTAAAATAAGATCAAAATGTCAACACAACTGTAGTTGGTTCTGGCTTCCATAAATAAAACATGATGTGTAAATTAGGTTACATATAATTATATATGCAAATTATTTGCAACGCTCTGGTTTATGTTATATTTCCGATGTTGTCGGAGTTCCAAGAAACTTACAATCTCCAGCACACCGGATTATACACAGAGTTCCAGTATGCCTGGTGGAGGCTGGAACCATTTGCTAAGGGACTCTCATTTGCACAATTGCCCAAAGAACCAAATAGTAGTATTTTGTACAAAGAAGCCAAGCATTTGTAAAAGTGTCTCTTCACCAAATCACTGGAAGTTTGAACTTCTAAAAGACAGAGCAAGATTTTTTTTTTTTTTTAAGACTGCTCTTTGCCCAGTGGTATTGCTTTAAGATGACAAACTATGCATTAAATTAAGATTTCGTAGGACAGTCATGCATATCGCAGGCTGTAACAAAATTATTGAAAACACACTTGAGGTTGAACAATGTAACAAATACGTATATATGACACAGTTGTTAAACTTCATAGAAACAGCCCCAATCAGCCAGCAATTAGAAACATCTTCCAATTCACAGGGCAATATATATTCTCATCCTAAAGGATAAATCATTTCGAAAGATCAAACACAACCTAAGTTAATAAAACTGAAGCCAAGGACATGATTAAGAAAATGACAGAGTCCATGATGCCTGGAAGTAATGGAGGAAGATGGGAAGACAGAGAAGCATTCTGGAATATGTTTTACATATTATATCGCACACAGCTGGAGCAAACAGCGACCAATGCAAGGGAAAAACTAAATAAACTCTTAAATCTTCTGCTATATGCAAAGGGTTATGTGCATGACTCTACAGGAGCATAGGGAAAAGTACAGATTCTGTTTCCTGCAAATCTAAGCTTTCATCTTAAAAAAAAAAATCTAGTCTCTTCCAATGTTCCCTCTAAGCTGTGGAGTCTTGTGAGCAAAAATTCTCCTTTGTGAGCTGCTGGCATTAAAGTTCTGAGTGAGTGATTTGGCTACTGCATAAATTAGTTTGCTCTGGAGCTATCCTCCCTGAGCTAAAACAAAAATGTGTGAGCCGGAAGTTAAAAAACTGTGAGCTAGCTCACACTAACTCAGATTAGAGGGAACACTGGTCTCTTCTACTG